>NW_016908540.1:1866460-1867002 GCF_001483705.2 Eufriesea mexicana | reverse complement strand
CGCTCTTCCTCGTTTGCTTTTTCATCGTGCACGCGTCGATCAGCTGTCGATTCCTTAATACGTATCGCGATCGAGATACATCTGGGCCCCGTGTCAGGGTGTAAGATCGATCTACTCGAAGCGGCACGGTCACGATCGATCCGCGAGCGAGGGCAGCTGTAGCCGTGATAATCCTCGACTTCCCTCTTCATTTGCTCCTCCTTCGGCTCGCCTTCCTCCTCTAGCACTCAACGAGATGCATTCAAAGGGCTTCACCGAGGACTGCCTTTATTTGGAACGTCCGATGACCAAACCCATTCTTGTATTTCAACGCGGCTGTCCGCCGCTATTATGCCTCTTGATTCCAACGCGTTTTTGACCCCCTATTTCTTCGTTTGTTCTAACAGCTGTTTCGTTCCTCGATTTATATCCTTTTGTGTTCTCTTTATCCTTTTTTAAATTTATTTTCTATCTTTTTCCTTTTTTTTTTTTTTATTAGAAGGAGGGATGAGTGTTGATCTCGAAAAGGCTGGGGGGGGGGGGGTTTTTGAAGGTTTGGAAAA
>NW_016908540.1:1860892-1866358 GCF_001483705.2 Eufriesea mexicana | reverse complement strand
TAGAAAGAGAGGTGAGTGTTGATTTCAAAGAAAGAAGGGGAGGGGATTTGATGAGTTTGGAAAAATTTTGGTGGCTTATTTTTGGAATTTTTAGTGGATTTTTATGTTGTGCACTGTGGTTGGTCTTTTAATTTTATTTGGAACGTGTTTCATGTCGACTCTTCAGAGATCTAGATTTAGACTCTTCTTGTTGTCATATAATAATTAAGAAGTTTTAGGACGGTATAATACGAGTAAGTAAATCAATAAATTATAAGAAAAGGAATAATTTTAAGATAGGAAATTAAATAAGAAGTTATTTAGCCTAAATCAAAGTAATGAAAAGTTCTATTGAATTAACACTAGAATTATCAAAGGGCCTAAAATTACTGAAAATACGTAGCTAAAGTAAAAATTGCAAAACTCGTAATAAATTCTCCGTAAATCGAAACTCATGAACCTCCATAACACACCTGCATCCTCGTTTAAATAAAATTCACTGCAAATAAAAATCTCAGAAACTTTCATAACGTATATAAAAATTTTTCAATATCCTCCAATCGAACTAAAAATTTCATAAATCTCCACAACGCAACTAAAAAAGATTTTTAAGTTTCTCAAAGCAAATAAAATGTAATTCACATTAGGAAGACTCGACATCCACAATAAAATGGCACTCGAGAATTCTAAAATAAGTTCAACGAAATACATATCTCAGAAATTGTCCTCGCAATAAACGGACCAATAAAGATCAATAAAAGCTAAGGGAAAAATGACTGGATTTTACATGGTAAACAAGCTACTTACTCTTGTCCCGATACCCGTACTCAGAACCCTTGTCATTTCGAAAGAGTCTCACGCGTGATTCGAGGCGGTGATCCTTGAGCGATTAAGCTAAACTGGCGCAATGGATAAATTGCGGTACACATCGGGGCAGACTCTCTTTTATATTTTTCTCCTTTTTCTCCTTTTCACCACCGCTATTCTCCGTGGCGAACGCAACCGATCGTTACGCTCGAGACACTGTTCGACGACACTTCGCTCCTCTGCATCGAATGATCGATTCCGATTTCCGCGATCGTACCACGCGCTCGCGTGATCGCCGATATTTCCGCGACGCGAGACCGATAAATCGATTGCAGCGAATGCACGGCCAATTACTCCATGCGATCGTAATGGACGATGGAATTGATTCGTCGATGCAAATTTACCGATCGTTCCAGTAAAGATTCGTGGCCTGCTTTGGAGATGCACTACTTATGAATTTTAATTGCAATTTAATTTCTTAATTTTTCTTTTTTTTTTTGTTTTTATTGATTCGTCGATGCAAATTTGCTATTCGCTCGAGTAGAGAGAGATTCGTGGCCTGCTTCGAAGATGCACTCCTTTTGAGTTTTAATTGCATTTTAATTTCCAATTGCATAGTCTTTAATTCTTTCTTTTTCTTTTTTTATTCCTGTTGAGTTTTAATGATTTGTGAGTATTTTGGGTATTTTTGGGCTAGTGTTGTGAATTGAGAAGATTGTTTTACTTTTTGGGGGGTGGGCTGTCTAATTTTTTCCAACTTTCTCACCCAAATTCCTCTTCAAGTACTTAGATCAGTATCTATTTCCTAAAAGCTACCAATTTTTTCAATTTCTAATCCAAATTCCTCTCTAAACACTCAGATCAATAATTACAACCACGAAAACCCTAATTTCCTCCAACTATTTAAACCAAATTCCTCTTCATGTACTTAGATCAATATTTTCTTCCAAAAAATCCCAATTTTCTCAATATCTGATCCCCAAGCTCCTCTCCAAACACTCAAATCAATAGCTGCTTCCACAAAAACCCTAATTTTTTCCAACTTTTTTACTCAAACTCCTCTTCGAGCACTTAGGTCAATACTTACTTTCAAAAAATCCCAATTTTCTCAATTTCTTATTCAAACTCCTCTCTAAACACTCAGATCAATAATTACATCCACGAAGACCCTAATTTTCTCTAACTTTTTTATCCAAACTCCTCTTCAAGCATTTAGGTCAATATTTTCTTTCAAAAAATCCCAATTTTCTCAATTTCTGATCCAAGCTCTTCTCTAAACACTCCGATTAATAGTTACTTCCCTAAAAACCCTAATTTTCTCCAACTCTCTAACCCAAATTCCTCTTCAAGCACTTAGGTCAATATTTTCTTCCAAAAAATCCCAATTTTCTCAATATCTGATCCAAGCTCCTCTCCAAACACTCAGATCAATAACCATATTCACGTAAACCCTAATTTCCTCTAACTCTCTAATCCGAACTCCTGTTCAGACGCTCTTGACATACCAATACCTACTTCCGGTCCGTAAATCACTGGCCCGTTCGCCTCCTCGACATCTCGATCCTCTCTAATCTGCTTTAATTTTCGATTAAGCCTCTCCGAGGAGCGCACAATTCTCAGGAATACGATGCAACGCCGTAACGCGCCTTAATTGGCTCGCAATTAATAATGCAATGTTGCGTGCACCGGTCGAGCAGCAACACACGATCCTCCGGCACGGGAATCAGCGTACACGGCTCGTTAGGGCTCGTTTACACGCGGGGGGCTAGCCTTGGATACCGATTAAAATGTTACTGGGCCGCGTTCGAGACCATGCAGCGCGTTTGTTCTCCCTTAAATCCGCGTGTAGACACGTTTAAAGGCAGCGAAGGCTCCTTTCAAGGTATTTGATTTACGGCACTGTTCGAATTGAACGCACGAGCTGCTAAGTGCACGGAGAGGATGCTCTGGGTAGTGGTGAATGAGAGCTTGGACGCAGGTACCGGTGAATGAGAGCTCGGACCTGGTAGAGGGGAGATTAATTTATTAGAGGTGAGATTTTGTTCCATCTTTTCTTCTCGAAAGGTGAATTATCTCGCCATTTGTGTTTCTGCGCTCGTGCTCTGGTTTGATTCTTTTGCGAGGCAGGTTCATGTTGGAGGTAGTTCATGAATGTTTATGTTAATTGCTGAGATATTAATGAGGAGAAGTAGAGGAAGTTTGACAAGTTAAAATATATTACAATATATATAAGTTATATATATTTTTTTCGTGAAATTTAAGATGATGCTATACTGATATGGATGTAAAAAAGTAGAGAAAGTTATATAGGTGTAAATCGAGACACTGTTCGACGACACTTCGCTCCTCTGCATCGAATGATCGATTCCGATTTCCGCGATCGTACCACGCGCTCGCGTGATCGCCGATATTTCCGCGACGCGAGACCGATAAATCGATTGCAGCGAATGCACGGCCAATTACTCCATGCGATCGTAATGGACGATGGAATTGATTCGTCGATGCAAATTTACCGATCGTTCCAGTAAAGATTCGTGGCCTGCTTTGGAGATGCACTACTTATGAATTTTAATTGCAATTTAATTTCTTAATTTTTCTTTTTTTTTTTGTTTTTATTGATTCGTCGATGCAAATTTGCTATTCGCTCGAGTAGAGAGAGATTCGTGGCCTGCTTCGAAGATGCACTCCTTTTGAGTTTTAATTGCATTTTAATTTCCAATTGCATAGTCTTTAATTCTTTCTTTTTCTTTTTTTATTCCTGTTGAGTTTTAATGATTTGTGAGTATTTTGGGTATTTTTGGGCTAGTGTTGTGAATTGAGAAGATTGTTTTACTTTTTGGGGGGTGGGCTGTCTAATTTTTTCCAACTTTCTCACCCAAATTCCTCTTCAAGTACTTAGATCAGTATCTATTTCCTAAAAGCTACCAATTTTTTCAATTTCTAATCCAAATTCCTCTCTAAACACTCAGATCAATAATTACAACCACGAAAACCCTAATTTCCTCCAACTATTTAAACCAAATTCCTCTTCATGTACTTAGATCAATATTTTCTTCCAAAAAATCCCAATTTTCTCAATATCTGATCCCCAAGCTCCTCTCCAAACACTCAAATCAATAGCTGCTTCCACAAAAACCCTAATTTTTTCCAACTTTTTTACTCAAACTCCTCTTCGAGCACTTAGGTCAATACTTACTTTCAAAAAATCCCAATTTTCTCAATTTCTTATTCAAACTCCTCTCTAAACACTCAGATCAATAATTACATCCACGAAGACCCTAATTTTCTCTAACTTTTTTATCCAAACTCCTCTTCAAGCATTTAGGTCAATATTTTCTTTCAAAAAATCCCAATTTTCTCAATTTCTGATCCAAGCTCTTCTCTAAACACTCCGATTAATAGTTACTTCCCTAAAAACCCTAATTTTCTCCAACTCTCTAACCCAAATTCCTCTTCAAGCACTTAGGTCAATATTTTCTTCCAAAAAATCCCAATTTTCTCAATATCTGATCCAAGCTCCTCTCCAAACACTCAGATCAATAACCATATTCACGTAAACCCTAATTTCCTCTAACTCTCTAATCCGAACTCCTGTTCAGACGCTCTTGACATACCAATACCTACTTCCGGTCCGTAAATCACTGGCCCGTTCGCCTCCTCGACATCTCGATCCTCTCTAATCTGCTTTAATTTTCGATTAAGCCTCTCCGAGGAGCGCACAATTCTCAGGAATACGATGCAACGCCGTAACGCGCCTTAATTGGCTCGCAATTAATAATGCAATGTTGCGTGCACCGGTCGAGCAGCAACACACGATCCTCCGGCACGGGAATCAGCGTACACGGCTCGTTAGGGCTCGTTTACACGCGGGGGGCTAGCCTTGGATACCGATTAAAATGTTACTGGGCCGCGTTCGAGACCATGCAGCGCGTTTGTTCTCCCTTAAATCCGCGTGTAGACACGTTTAAAGGCAGCGAAGGCTCCTTTCAAGGTGTTTGATTTACGGCACTGTTCGAATTGAACGCACGAGCTGCTAAGTGCACGGAGAGGATGCTCTGGGTAGTGGTGAATGAGAGCTTGGACGCAGGTACCGGTGAATGAGAGCTCGGACCTGGTAGAGGGGAGATTAATTTATTAGAGGTGAGATTTTGTTCCATCTTTTCTTCTCGAAAGGTGAATTATCTCGCCATTTGTGTTTCTGCGCTCGTGCTCTGGTTTGATTCTTTTGCGAGGCAGGTTCATGTTGGAGGTAGTTCATGAATGTTTATGTTAATTGCTGAGATATTAATGAGGAGAAGTAGAGGAAGTTTGACAAGTTAAAATATATTACAATATATATAAGTTATATATATTTTTTTCGTGAAATTTAAGATGATGCTATACTGATATGGATGTAAAAAAGTAGAGAAAGTTATATAGGTGTAAATATAGTTTTATTTTATAACTTAATAATTTGAGAAAATGAAAGTAGTTGATATATGAATAAACAGGGAAATTAGGTAGGTTTACAATATAATAGGCAGGCTTAAAATATATTATAATATATATAGGTTATAATATATTTAAATGTACATGTTTTTCATGAAATTTAAGAAGATGATGCTATATTGATATGGATGTCGAAAAGTAGAGAAAGTTAGGAAGATTTAATTATAGTTTTATTTTATAACTTAATAATTT
>NW_016908540.1:1833183-1860225 GCF_001483705.2 Eufriesea mexicana | reverse complement strand
GAGAGAGAGAGAGAGAAGAATTTTCTAGACAGTGTCAATCTTCTTGTTTAAAACAGTTTATTGCCAATAAGTTGTCAATATTTAAATATTTTTATCTAAATATACTTATGTGTTAACTGTGTGTAAACGTAGAAGGTATTGGTGTCCATTTCTATTCACAATAACATCGATACTTCTCGATATTGTCAATAATATCGACCACGTGTAGGAGCCTTCCACTCCCATTTCGTTCTAGTAACACGATTCTCACGAGAACCCTAGCAGCCTGGAAGCCCTCGGAGCTATAATCCACACCTAGCGAATCAGTCAAATCGATGGAACGAGGAGAAGAATTTCGAAGTCAGAGATCAGGCGGGATAAATAATCCCGATATCTCGACTGAAATTAGCACAGGGTCCGGAACACAATCGGGCAATAAAGGATACCGCGATATTTCACTGGAAAACTTAAAAAGATCGTGATGATTAATGGAAGCATAACGATCGCGATGTGCTACATAGAGGCACGATCGCCGCGTTTAACCCTAACGAGATTGACGTGTCGTGGGTCATTAATCTCGGCATCGTCCTCGAATTTCCCTGGATTCTGGTTATTAATTTAATTCACCGGCCGCCATGTCGCGCCGCGTCACGTGACACGCTCGCTTTAATGAGATGGCGCGCGTCGCGTTTCGTGGAAATTTTCTTAGACGGAAACTGGCCGATGAAACGCGAAGTGCGTCGTTACGTTTTATTATGTATATTTATACGGTGGTTATTAAGGCCATCAGCTGCTGCACTCGGTTCCCTGGTCAAGTACAGAGGATTGACGTAACGCGATGATCGCTTGCGCGCGAACGAACCTTGTCCCAGGAGTTTAATTGTGACTCCATTGCCGAAAATACGAATTATTCAACGGCTGTAACTGGGTCGTAGGAATGGCGGATCACACGCTGGAGCTTCGGAGATAAATGAACGTTTGATCGTACTGACGAGGAGCGCGTTTTTCTGTAGGTGTTCCGAGGGGATTAATTGCTTCGAGCTTTGGGACACCTTTCTATGTTTTGTCATCATCTCTTTGGTAAAAGATCATCGTTATTTTATACATTTTCCAATCGTGCATTGGTTGATTAACGTTTGGAATTTTCAAAATGGTAGCATAGTATAGCTAGATAGAATATTTGTATATGTTAGTATGCATGCACATATCTGTATTATAATAATTAAAATATAGTTGATTAATAAATAGAAATTTGTGTCGTGTTAAGCTGTGTATTTAAGCAAATAGAAATTCAATTGTTTTGGTATTATTAAATAGTAGGTGATTATTGTTATATAGGAAGATATAGGTGTTACTATATAGGAGGTATTACATTGGTTGATTAACATTTGCAATTTTGAAAATGGTAGCTTAGTATAGCTAAATAGTATTTTGTATATGATAATATACATGTATAGATCTGTATTATAATAATTAAAATATGGTTGATTAATATATAGAGATTTTATGTCATGTCAAGTTGTGTGTTTAAGTAAATAGAAATTCAATTGTTATGGTATTATTAAATAGTAGGTGATTGTTATATAGGAGGATATAGGTATTACTATATAGGAGATATTATTCTAGAAATAATAATGCAATCGGACTAAATTATCGTTAGTGAGAAATTAATATTTATTAGGTACTTAATTTTCTCCTGATTTTCTTTTTTAAGATTTAAAAAGACCTCGGTGAAGGGAAATTTTTGGATGTTCCTACTCATCCAACCCCTCTCTTCACTAAAGACATCCTCCAGGAGCACCCACTTTTAGCTCCACTAAAAGGTTCTCTGTAAACATCCAAGTACTATTTACATCCAGTAAAGTCGTCACTCAGAAAGTATTTTTTTAACAGGCAATCTGGTTAGTTAACGATCCAAGCATAATTTCACCCCTGTATTACTTCAAAACAATTTCTATCGTAATTTACGTCGAGGAAATAGAAGGTAGAAGCTTTTCAAAACTCTAATTTATATTGAAAATTGAAAGAAAATTTAAACTTTGATAAATATTTTGAATTTTTTCACTGATCCTCTTCCACTGTATATTCAAAAATCACTAAAATAATTAAATAGATGGTTCAGGTGCAAATTTACTATTACTACTGTTATTAATAACAATACTTATAATAATACTAAGTGTCAGTAAAACTACTTGGTAATATTAATAACACAAGTATTCAATATTGATATAAATAATACTAATAACACAATTACTCGATATCCATATCAATAATATTGTAAGATGGAGAAAACTGGTATTGAGACACCAGAAATTAGCGGAACAACAAGAACAGAATAACACGAACACAATACTCCTAAAACTAATTTAACTTAGGAAAAGAACACCGAGATAACGCAACGAAAACACACAGAAACGCTCTCTTTCCAACACCAAGGGACTCACACTCGTACCGGTCACAATTAATTTCTGAGGACTCTGTTTTGGTCGTCAAGGGCCCTGCTTTTATGCTTTTCTTAACCTATGCTTCACCTCCTCGTATTGACCACGAAACTTAATTTTGCTACCCAAAATAACTTTTCCATTTGCTTTTAGAAAATATTGATCGGTTTATAATTTGCTTTTGTTGGCAATGGCCAATTCGTGATTTCTTTCGAAATGGTATCTTAAAATATAATTAATAATACAATTACTCGATATCAATGTCAATAATTCTAATAAATCAAATACTCGATAGTATTGACGATAATATTAATAAAACCATCGTCAGTGATTGCAACTAGATCCAAACAGTAATTCAGAGCTATCAACTGACGATTTCATAACCCAACGGACATACGTACATATAATCTCCTCGAACTTGACGTCGCGTAAAGGCTGATCCGCGTGTGTACACTTAGACGCGACTGGAGCGGTCACGGAAGTCTTCGGCCGCTGCGGGTTCCGGACAAAGTGCGCTTAACGAGTGGACAGGCCGGTCGTTACGACTAATTGCGGGGGAACGGTCATTAACAATACGAGAACGCGATGCCGGTGAGAGGTGAACGACGTTAAACTGTTCTTGTTTCATATGTTCGCAGGCGTGCGCCCCGAGGTACGTCTGGTTCTCGTTGTCCCAGCAGAAGTACGATCCGGATGACAATCGATGGAGCAAGGAGTCGACCGCTGGAAACCGAAGGGAACCAGTCGGCACATGCTGGGTCGTCCCCGGAAACTTCAACAAGCCGCTGGAATTTTCACCCTGTCGAACCAGTGAGTCTCTGTTTTTATCCTTTACTCTGTTTTTCTCTTTTTTATCGGGAATTTTAACCCTTTGCCCTGCAATGAGTCTGACTCGCCACGAGTCCTTCATGACAAATCTCATGGTTGCGAGCTATATTTATTTATTTATTTATTATGTATAGATAATTATATAATAAATTGTATATTTTAATTAATTATAAATAAATAAATATATTAATCATATTTAATTATATGTCAATTGTAAATAAATAAATAAATAATATTAATCACGCGACCATAATTGTATTCTTCACAGTTTCGAAGTTTTAATGTGCACAAAATTCGAAAAATTTCGAGGATTTTTATACAATTTTATCGTGGATGGAATAGGTTCATAGTGATTGAATAAAATTTAATATTATTTC
Organism: Eufriesea mexicana; assembly: GCF_001483705.2. Lineage (NCBI taxonomy): Eukaryota > Metazoa > Arthropoda > Insecta > Hymenoptera > Apidae > Eufriesea > Eufriesea mexicana. The sequence continues at coordinate 1,856,600 of NW_016908540.1, read as the reverse complement.
AATGTATAGTTTTTTCATGATTAATCGTGATGCCAAGGGGTTAAGTATTTGTTCGAGATTATAGATCGAGAAGTTTTACTTGAGAAGTTGCTAGTGTTGAAATGTTGAAAATTTTGTCAGATATTTTAAAATTATTATTGGGAAATTTTGGTATTTTGGTTGATATTGAGAAACAATGCAGATCGCAATGGAAGTAGTTCTATATTTTACGAATTAAGAATTATGTGGCACAAATATTATTGAAGAATTTTTATAAAATTATAGAATTTTATAAATATATCTTTTAGAAGTTTCTAATTGTTGATAAATTTATAATGATATACTCGATGTGTATAGATCCACATACAGATCCACGAGGTATTTTAGGGGTTATTTCTCCAGTGACATAAAAATTGTCATATATTTATTTATTTATTTATTTATACTGGATTAACCCATTAGAAAAATTACAAGAAAATTATTACAGTGAGGTGTAAAAATTTAATAACATGATACTCATTTTATTAATTCTTTGAAAAATCTTAAAAAATCCGAAATAAAACTAAATCCACAATTGCGTTTAAAACTGGATTAAAATAAAATGAAATTGAACGAATGATGACACGAAATTCTGCATGTGGAGTAAAATAAAACGTCGTGTATTTCAGTTTTTCCATTTCTTACTTCCAAGATCAATTTTAAATTACCACATTCAGTAATTCGACGCTCATTTTATTAATTCTTTCAAAAATCTTAAAAAACCGGAAATAAAACTAAATTCATAATTCCATTTAAAACTGGATTAAAATTAAATGAAATGTAATTAAACTCTGAAATTTTGTAATTGTTTGAAATCAATTTAAAATTTTCCAAAATAAAACTGATCTTCGCGATATACGTATAAATTACTCTCTCTCTCTAATTAATCTTTCTTTATAAATTACTACTGTCCAAATATCTTAGCCCTCGAAATAAAATATGCACCGATACTTTATAAACCACGTCTCACACTCGTTTCTAACATAACCTATATTCAAAAAAATAAACCGAAAAGGAACGAAAAAATGAGAAAAATTGGAAATAAATAAATAAATACATGTTTATAAGTGAAAAAGACACTGCATATACATACCTCGTCCACACCCGGATGCTATAAACAGTTGTAAACATCTCCGGTGCGAAGAGCACACTCTTCTTTCCGTTTCGCGTGTCTCTTCATGGGGTAGCGCGAGTTCTCTCGAGTGGTAAATCGTTTATCCTTTGAGGAATCCCACGGGACGAATTTTCTCTCCAACGAGGACGAGGATACGCCGCGACATGTGGCCGTGTCCTCGAGGCATGGCGGCCATAAATACGCCCGGTAACAGGATATTTCCTGTCGTCCATGCAGGTCTGCCATGGCGTTTTAATGACAAAAGACGTATCGATTTTCTTGGTGCCGGTGAACCGGCTGCTTGTTTTACGGTGATTTAAAAACCGTGATTCCTTGCCTGTTTCTTTAGCTTTCTTAATCTGTTTGCCATTAGTGGTCCATTTTTTACACCATTTCTTGTGAGAGGGTAGTTATTTTCGAATCAGAATTAGGGGATGTTTTCTTTATTTATTTAAACTGGAAGAATAAAAGTGGGGATATTCTTAGCTCGTTTACTAATAGTTATTTTGAAACGTTAATTTTTAATTAAAATTAGAAAATGATAACTTTTGTAAAAATTTGTTTGATCGTAGTAAAAGTAGTATAAGTTGGAATATTTTTTACCAATTTACCATTCATTGTTTATTTTTGGAGAATTTTTAGTCAGTTATTTATTAATTAAAATTAGGGAATAACGTTTATTTTGATTTATTTAGTCAGGGTAGAACAGAAATATTTTTCATTCTGTTTTTCTCTGATAAAATCAAGAAATGAATTTGTTTATTTATTTGTTCAGAGCATTGGAATATTCTGATTTTCTTTGACGTTAATTTTCCAGTTTTTAGACATTTTTAATCAATTATTTTTTTAAAATGATGTTGAGATATATATGTTTTTGAATTTCTTTGGTTGGATTAGTAGGAGTTAGAATACTTATCTCTTTGTCATAAATGGTCCATTTTCCAAATACTTTTGAGTAAGTTATCTTCTACTTAAATTCTGAAAATGATGTCTCTGTTAATTTATATGTTTAAGTTAATAGGAGTCGAGATACTGTATCGTTTAGTGGAAGTTTTATAGCTCCTCGAGAGACCATATTTTTCTGAGCACTGTGAGAAACTGTATTGTATCTCGAATGACAGTAAAATGGTAATAAATTTTGTGGCACGATATATTTTTAGCTATAAATTGTATGGTTTGTTTGGTCGATCGGTTTAGTGCTAAGTTATGGTGTATTTTATTGCAGTGTCGAGGGTCTTTAAATAGATCTATAATACTTCTTATCAGTGTCTCTGAAGTAAAAAGTACCAATAAAAAGACGTCAAGTTATTACTTCCTAACTCCACAAAATGGCAAAATGATAACAACTGCTACAGTCGTTTGAAATACTTCTATACTCTGTGAAACAAAATTGGAATAAGCCTCCTTTTAATTTTTACGAAAAATGTCCAAATTTCGTGGAAATCCGAATAAAAGTAGTAGAAGAAGAAGCATAGATGCTTTCATGAATGGAGTGCCACATTAAAACAATTTTTTGAAGTTACAGACAATATATTACATATTAGAAAAATTGAAAGTTACCATTTCATTTAACTCTTTGCAACTATAATTTCATTATCTTTCTGCCTGTTCCTCTTCGAATTTCATAGAAGTTAGATTAAAAGTAGTATATAATAAGTATAGATGCTTCCACGAATGAAATACCATTTAAACAAAATTTTCTGAAGTTACAGAAAATATATTACATATTAGAAAAATTTACAGTTACCATTTTACTTTACATTTTACAACAGTGACCTGGCTTTTCTTTTTATATTTATGGAAGTTAGAATAGAAGCAGTAGATAAAAAGTATAGATGCTTCCACGAATGAAGTGCCATTTAAAAGAAATTTTCTGAAGTTACAGAAAATATATTACATATTAGAAAAATTTAGAGTTACCATTTTACTTTACATTTTACAACAGTGACCTGACTTTTCTTTTTATATTTATGGAAGTTAGAACAGAAGCAGTAGATAAAAAGTATAGATGCTTCCACGAATGAAGTGCCATTTAAAAAAAAATTTTCTGAAGTTACAGAAATTATCTTAAACAATAGAAAAATTGAAAGTTACCATTTTACTTTACGCTCTACAGCAGTGACCTCGCTTTTACTTCACCCCATTTCTCTTTAAATTTCATGGAAGTTGAAACAAAAGTAGTAGATAAGAAGCATAAATGCTTTCACGAACGGAGTGCCATTTAAAAGAAACTTTCTGAAATTACAGAAAATATGTTAGAAAAATTTAGAGTTACTATTTTACTTTACGCTCTACAGCAGTGACCTCGTTTCTCCTTCACCCTATTTCTCTTTAAATTTCATGGAAGTTGGACCAAAAGTAGTAGATAAGAAGTATAGATGCTTTCACGAACGGAGTGCCATTTAAAAAAATTTTCTCAGGTCAAACAACGGTGTTCAATGTCCAAGCGTTAAGTCCAGCACTGAAAGTGCATTTTCTTCTGTTCTTCGCGATAACCGTTTTTACCATTGTTCGAAGATAAGCTCCTTCGGAATTCACTGCATTTTTCCCTTATCTGCGGGTTATCACCGGCCGAACAGACTCTCAGCGCAGATTTCGAAAGCTACTTATGCGTAACACCGTATCGCGTTTCTCCGACGTTGTTGGGATGTTTCGGAAGTCTTTCCGGTCAATCATCTTCCGTGATCTAAAAAATCCAGGGAGTGTCGATAGACAGTTATTTCCTAGTCGTTCTTCGTTCGCCACGAGTTTGTAAATCTTAGAATTTATTTATTAATTTCTTCGGCAGGATTCATTGACAAGGACTCTATCTGATATCATATGAATTCCATAAAATACATTTCCTATAATTATATTAGATATAATCCTTATTAAATTAAGTATTTAGACGATTACTATGAAAAATAACTAATAATTCTTTATAAATTATTACGCATTTATTTGCTCACGAATAATAATAGCAATCAAAACAAACAGTATAAAATTCAGAAATCCATTTACTCCGAAAAATTTATTTTTTTTTTCGCATGTTCATAGTATTTCAAAAAGTAATTAACTTAATTAATTTAAAAGACTCGTAACAGACAATTTTGCACTCGAGCAGTGATTCTCAGTCACCGTTTCTTTTGATATCTTGATTATTAATTAACGAATATCAAGCAATAATTAGATTAGAAGTAACTGCATGTGAAATGTTGAATCCTTTTTTATTTCAACATAAACGATATCACCGTGTTCAGAAAAATGTAAGAAAAGCTTCGATTTGTTTTATGTTTATAGCGAAAGATTCGAGTGTCAAGGTTGCGAATATCATCAGTCTTGACACCTCTGCTTCCAAAGCTCAATCACAAGACTCCACCACAAGTACCTACAGTTTAACACACAACTTCCTTCGAGATGAACTTTATCACGTCCACTTTGCCATGCTTCAAAACACTTTATTACCCTCGCGAGGTATAAGAAGAAAGCGATTTAAAAGGCCTTTCGTACTTCTCGATCGTAAATAACTCGTTGGCGTCAGAAAACGCTATACCCCGCGTTCCGCCATATTTCTTTCCGGGCGATAGAAAAAGGGCAGCGAGCGTGCGAGAGTTTCCCTCCTACGTCGGTTTACACATCGTGGACAGATTCTTTTCAGGGTCGCAAATATGCCGCTCCTTTTTATCCTCGCACTTTCCCGCAATTAAAGTCAAACGTTCCCTCGCGAGGTTAATCCTGCGCGCGCAGCTCTGCCTCACGCGCTCTGTTTGCGCGCGCGATTTAATTTCTAGCGAAATTCTTTGCAAAATTTCGAGTTCGAGATAAACGTACGATTAGGAGAACCGAAAGAGAGATAAACAGGAGAATAAAATCATTCGCGTATCTCCTTTTTTCGTAAATATTTTTGCTCGATATTCATACATTAATTAGCCTAAGCTGAGTCTCGAAGTGTGCATGGTTTTAAATAACTCGGGGAATTTTTGGATATTTTTAAATCATTTTTAGATATTTGGAAGAGTTGTTCGAAGTTAGGTTGAATTTTCTTGGGGATCATTCTTCTTGTAGCTTTATTTTTGAGGTTAGAAAGAGTTTGAATGTAGGCGGAGGTTATGAATGCGCGCGCGATTTAATTTCTTGCGAAATTCCTTACGAAATTTCGAGTTCGAGATAAACCTACGATTAGGAAGACCAAAAGAGAGATAAACAGGAGAATGGGATGACTCGCATATCTCCACTCCAAGTCTCCTTTTTTCGTAAATATTTTGCTCGATATCCATAAATTAGTTAGCTTTAGTTGAGTCTCGAAGTGTGTATACTTTTAAATAACTCGGAGAATTTTTGGATATTTTCAATCATTTTTAAATATTTGGAAGAGTTGTTCGAAGTTAGGTTAAATTTTCTTGGAGATCATTCTTCTTGTAGCTTTATTTTTGAGGTTAGAAAGAGTTTGAAAGTAGGCAGAGGTTAGGAATGCTTTAAATATTGGCTTTCTTCGATTTTAATTGGATTTACGAAAATTATAGGCGATGTTATAGTAGTTGTTTGGAGTAGCGTGCAATATCGTGGACGTGTGAGCTCATCGTCGAGAAATTCCGCGGCGGGAGAGGGCAATTAAACAATTTGTAGCGGCCAAGCGAACGAACGTTTGCTGCCGCATTTTCCCGAGAATCGTACGGCTGGTTCTTAAACGGCTAGATCGCTTATGAAGCCGTGTGTCTGTCTCGCTCTGTGTCGCCTTTTGCTCATTGTTGCCTTTCCTGGACGCGAATCGCCATGTTCGTTCCTCCACATCGTCCTCTTCGTCCTCGACGTCGCGCGACCGGCTTCCATTTGTCGCATCGCGATGTTACCGCGTAGGTATGATTCTCTTTGGAACGATCAGCTCTGTAGCCTCGTACGTCGAAGGTTTCATTAACATTCGCGTCCTTCGACGACGTAAATTGCAGCGCGGAACGGTTGATTTTCCATCAGGCGAGGCTCTTCCACGATCTTCCAGCGCCCGTGGGAGATGACGATGGAGTTATGAAATAGTGCATGAGATCATTAATACGACGTTCGCGAGGACAGCGGAAGTCAAGCCGTTTTTTGAGTCTGTGTGGCTTTTACTTTCGTTTTCGACAGGTATACGGGAGATCTGAGGGGAAATTTGGGAAATTTGGGAAATCTGGAAAATTTGGAAAACCTGGAGAATCTGGGATATTTGGAAAATTTTAGAAATCTGAAAAATTTAGGTAAATTTGAGATATTTGGAAAATTTGGGAAATCTGTAAAATATGGGGAATCTGAGATATTTGGAAAATTTGGGAAATCTGGAAATCTCTAGGAAATTTGGAAAATCTTGGAAATGTAGATAAATTTGAGATATTTTGAAAATTTGAGAAATCTAGGAAATTGGGGATATTGGAAAATTTGAAATATTTGAAAAATCTGGGAAATCTGAGAAAATCTGAGTAATCTTGAAAATACAGGAAATTCGTGAAATTTGGAATATTAGGAAAATTTGGAAGATCTGTCAAATTTGTGATAATTGATAAATTGTGAAGATCTGAGAAACATTGGAATATTTGGAAAATTAGGAATATCTTATAAATTTGGAAAATTTGAAATATTTGTAAAAATTAAAGAAATGTGAAAAATCTAAGAAATGCTCGAAACGTGGAAAATTTGATTGAATAACATAATCTATGTAAATTTCGATTCCAGTACTCGTATATCAAAATACTCCATTTCCTTAAATCTTAATTATGTGATTTGTGATTAAAAATATTACTCAGGCTTCTAAAATTATCGACGAATTTCGATACCAATAATAATTCGATATTCAATTATGTCACGACTGTTAATAATTCCTTTTGTTCTGTTTTGCATTTCATTGTCCGTTTCGTGCTCCGTTCGCGAAATAGACATTCGCAAACATCTGCGACTACGTAATTTTTATTTCCGTACGTTTGCTCACGTGCACGTTTCCGTTTGTCGTAAAGAACTGCCGGTAATACCTATATCGATGTAAGCATGCAAATATCCACTTACTTGCGATATATATAAACGCGCAATACACCTTCAAGTCTACAGAACATACGAGTATATTCATAACATATCGATTAATATGTGTCTCTCTTGTGTGTCTCGGACTATAAAAAGTTATTATAAAAAGTTGCGAAAACACGTTAAAACGCTGATATGAACAGAATTTAAATTTCAAAGGAAGACATTTTTCCAAGAAGATATTTTTCCAAGCAGCTGCGTTTTTTCGATCAAAATAAATATCATTGTTTACATTTTTCTCGTTTAAGGCCAGCATATAGCATATTTTCTATGATTTGTGTTAATATCTCTTATCCTCCTCAGAGATGTTTCTTGTAATTCACACCGTGAGGCATAGAATATAAATTTTGGGTATATAAATTCCAAAAACACAGCTTCCTAATAACATTTTAAATCAACGTTACGCCATTTCGTTTAAAATAATTCGTTTTCCAACTGCAATTGGTTAAGCCTAAGCCAACTGCAACCTTCTCTGCTCATAATTCCATGTCATAACTCTCGTTCCTCCCAAATCATTCGCATTTCATCACCGCCAATCTTCCAACTATTTACTCACACACGCGTGAGACCAATATTTTTCACGGTTAAGCACGCCACTTCCACGTTATTTACATTAACAAGACACGTTAGGAAAATGATACGCTACTTAAACATAGATTACGCGGCTATCGTGCGCATGCGCCGGCGACGCGCAGACTCAGTCGCTCCGCCGTTAGTTCGCCGATAGCCCGCTGCGCGGCGTCGCTGACAAATCGATCGTTGGACTAATGGCCTCGCGAGGTGTTAACCGTGCAGAGGAAAAGGTTGCGCGAGTTAAGCGGCCGTAAAAAGAGCTTTTAGTGGCAACGACGGAGGTCTCGGTGAGAAGCGTGGACGACATTTATGATTCACGCTCTATCCATTACCTTCGATGCCGTACAGCCGGTGATTATGGCGCAGAACGTGCCCGATCCCATCCTTCTCGAGGCAACCGTTTCCGCGGAAATCGCCGCGTTATTACGGTCTACAGTTTCCAACGCCTCCCCATAAACGAGCAACGATTTTATCTCAGTTTGGTATCGGGACGAGGATCGTTTCCTTCTTACGTCCACCAGGAAATAGACACGTTCCTTTTCCGTTCTTTTCCTTCTTTTAGGTAAATGGTAGCTTGCTCGATTTGGGTTACGGCCTCGGCGGTTCGTTTTAGTCGACGGAATGATGGTGGTAATTAATTTACCACGGAATTTATCGTGTAAAGAAGTGTGCTGAGGTAAATATGGTTCGATGAGAGTTATTCGAACTATTATCCAATTTTAGGTGTAATTTTAGGTGTATTTGTATTGGAAATGATTTACTAAGTTTTTATACAATATTTTAATAATAATAAAAATAATAGTACTTTATTAACGGACAGAAGTCCTTTGGTGTACAATAAAAATAGTAAAATGAAATATACAGTAATAACCTAGTAATATAGTAGTACTAGTGGTGTAGTATAATAGTAGTAGGAAGTAATGGAATAAAAAATAATTAAAGAAAAAGAGAAGAACTTAATAAATAAATGGTTGAGGTCTAGTTGAGCCTTGAAATAAATACCTTAAAAGAGCATAATGGTAGAATTAAAGCATTAAAGAAGTCAGTGTTTTTGTAACATTTGTATTAAACATTTTATCAAACTTGTGGTAAATTTCTACAAATAGCTTGTTATTAATATAATTTTTATATAATTTTTATTAATCTATTGATAAAAATATAATTTTTATTATGTATTTATATCATATATTTATATATGTTGAAAAGATAAATCTAGTTGTATACAAAAATCAACCTAGGATATAAGGTATGAATAAATAGTTTATAAAATCTAAATTTTGAGGACAAATGTTTATATTAACAATCGGTAACAATTGGAGGTATAGGCGAACCTCATCGCGTACTATTTTAACACTCTCACGAGTTAGCCAGTCTCTCTAGAGAAGCACTCAAAGGCAGATATACCTTCTTTGAGTAATGAAAGACTAATATATATATTTCTTGTAATTCAAACCGTGAAGTATAGAATATAAATTTTTGATGTAAATATAAAAATATAAATTCCAAAAACACAGGTTTCTAATAACATTTTGAATCAACATCACGCCATTTTGTTTAAAATATATATATCGTAGTTATTTTACAGTTAAAATCCAAAATCCCAATAATATATATTTATATATACCTTATATTATTAAATTAAACAATATTTCATAGTGGATTTAAAATTTCGTTAATACTTCAGTTTCTAAAACGAGATATTCCTTTGGAAGAAATAAAATCGGCGTTTCGATTTTTCAAAATTTCACGTTTCGAATTCAGCTTCCAAAATTCTTCAAACAAATTTCCAATCAAATTCTCAGCTCGTATCAAAAAATCCCCAGCGCGAACAGAAAGTGATTCACCGATCTCCAACCATAACACCGATCGAGGGAACAATCCCGAGAATCAATCGCTTCGAAACGACTCGCCATCATCAATAACACACTGTACACACTCGCTAAACGATCTCGCGAGAGGCGAGAACATTCCCTCGTTGTTCATCGCGAGATTTCCTCGCTGGTCGGACAATAAAACGCACACATTCGAGAACCGCGAGCAGTAGGTAGCATCCAGTGAAAGTGACGATGAATTGCCACTGGTAAAACCACGTTCCTCGACGAAAGTAGTCAAGTTTTAGAAGCAATCGAGAAAGAAACACCAAAAAAAAGGAGAAAAAAATATTAGAAGAAACTAAATCGTAATTAGAAGGCGCCATTGCCGCAGGCGACTGCGTCGCCATCTAACGAGGCCAATTAGCACTTGATCCTGGTTGAATTACGATCGAGCGTTACCGATCCATCGCCATAGTCGTCGATCACCGTTGTCTCGCTCGACTCCTTTCGAACGAATCGCCCTGCCAGTTGTTATTCGCCAATAAAAATCATGGTCAGTCTGTCCTGACTGGGTATTAGGGGCAAGAACGTGACGGTGACGAGATCGTGAGTTCTACGTTGCGACGAGAACCATCTTATTGCGATTTTATTGCCAACAGCCGCGCGAAATTGCTCGGTTCAAATAAACCTCTCGAGGTGTCCCGTTTGTTTCACACCGATTTTCTTCTTGCTACGTGGATGAAAATATCGAGACGTTAGCTGTTTTTAGTTTTCCCATGAACTTCGTGACAGCTGCCTTTTTGCTTATAGTGATTCATTCGCTAGGACGAGTGACGTTGTCTCAGAGAGAAGATAGAAATGTTTGTTTATTGAAATATAACAGGCAATTTATTTTATTATTCTATATATGTGTATATGGTGTTCTATTATTCTATTTTGTTACATAAAAATTGGCAAAAATAAGTAAGTCATATAAATTGTAGTGGAAGATAGTTTAGAAGATCTATAAAAAGAAACGTGAAACAGAAAATGTGGAAAAATTAATTTCATCAAAAGAAAAATCGTAGTAATCAGTAGTGAGAGTGATAACGTTGAATGCAAAATTTTTAATAAAAATTTTGGAATCTATAAAAAGAAATGTGAAAGGGAAAATATAGAAAAATTAATTTTATCGAAAGAAAATTCGTGGTAACCAGTGGTCAAAGGGATAACGTTGAATGCAAAATTTTTAATACAAATTTTGAAATTGCTCAGTTAGGTTATGATGGGTTTCGTGTTAATGTAACGTAATATAATATTGTGTGATACAATTCAAATTAAATATATAATAAATATCGTATTTTTTGGGTGTAAGTATTCTTCTTTTCGATGACAGGAGAATATTAATTTCTCCATTATTTAATTTAATTTAATTTAATCAAAATTTTGGAATTGCTCAGTTAGGTTATGGTAGGTTTCGTGTTAACATAATATAATGTAATATAATATTGTATAATATAATTCAAATTGAATATAATATAAATTTCGTATATTTTGGGTGTAAGTATTCTTCTTTTCGATGACAGAAGAATATTAATTTCTCCAATATTTAATTTAATTCAATTTAATCGAAATTTTGGAATTTCTCGTGGAATTTAGGTCATTGTGAGTTTGGTATTAATATAATGTAACGTAATACCATAATATTGTGCGATAGAATTTAATTAAAATATGAAATAAATTTCGTATTTTTTGGGTGTAAGTATTCTTCTTTTCGATGACAGGAGAATATTAATTTCTTTAATATTTTCAGTTAATTTTTCTCCAATCAGCTTCAGTATTGTTCAACAAATTGGAAGAATTATTTAATATTCTCAAATGCGGAATTTTTAATAAAAATTTTGAAATTGCTCAGTTATGTCATGGAAGGTTTAGTGTAAACATAGTATAATGTAATAAAATATTGTATAATGGAATTGAAATGAAATATAAACTAAATTTCATATTTTTTGAGTGTATTTTTCGTTTTGATAACAGGAAAATATTAATTTCTGCAATATTTTTAGTTAATTTTTCTCCAATCAGTATAGTTCAATAAACTGGAAATGTTATTTAATGTTCTCGATTGTTGAGGATTATCGACGAGGTTTACGACGTCCTTCGAATTCTTTTTTTCCTTTCTGAACTGAAAAAATCATGACAGATAGAGGATACTTAATCGTTCGTCGACACACTCACACATTTACGCGGAATCAGAATTACAGTAGCTCCATTCATTCCGTGCAACTCGATTAAGCGTCACGTGTACAACTTACGAACGCTTTCACCGTACCGTTTTAATTTCATTCTTTCAAAGTCGAATTTAATTTATTACTTTCAAATAAAACCCTCGTATATCTCCATTGAACGATCACCAATTTATCTGACGTATTTCATTCAGCTTATTACCGATTATCACGTTATCTACTCATGCTTGTTATAGAGAAATTAATAAATCCAATAAATAATCAATAACTCCAATAAAGTTACATGTATATCCATATTCAAGTTAATACTAATAAATAATATCGATATAAATATATAATGGAATGAGCAAATAATAAATAAACAAATACAGGAATTAATAAATGTAAATAATAAATAAATAAGTATTTTACGTAAGGTAGTTTATCGATTTTTCTCTCTTTATAAAATTATGTTTCATCAAATTATGTATCGTCAGTTTATGGGTATATTTTCAATATACTTTTTATAGTAGAATTATAGTCAGCAGATATACTATACTTTTATATACTATAATAGAACATGTGTTTAATAAATGTGCTTGTCTTTTACTAAATTTACACACGAAGAGCGTACTAGGGAGGATGTAATTGTTTCCGGTGGTGCATGCACGTTCGTTTGCTTACTCTCAGTAGCACTTTATTCGTGAAAACATTTCCCTAACACTTGTCCTGGGCCCAAGTTCGAGTGCAAAGCACTCTCTTACCGACGAGAATAGCACCCTCGCAAAGCATCGGGACATGAAGGATTATAAATAGATCAACCGGCGACGATATCGTCTAATCGAACCTTCCCTTTGTTGCCTGGCACATTTTGCTGCTCCTTTTGTTAAAAAGAGAAAGCCTGTCATCTATAAAAATAAGCATTTGTCCTCCTCGCTCCGATGAACTGGAAAATCCGTGTTATTTGGACATCACTGGACTACATTTTAGTCCATAATACTATAAATAAATCTAGTCTCGCTTTACCCATTTCCTTAAATTCTCAAAAATATAGTGCTCTAAATACCCCTAACCTTAGATCAAATTAGAGCTCATACAAAATTAGTTAAATCCCATTTTATTCATTACACTGTATGCAATTATATTCATCAGCTGTAACAATTCTGGAAGCATCAGGTTAACGTTGTAATATTTTTCCCATATTCTCTCAATTTTTTCCAATCACCCATCAAATTAAACCACCAAAAAAAAAATCACTAAAAATAAATTATTTCCCTGTATATTTCCCAATTCTTAATTTCCATACTCCATATTATCTTATTTCGCGTATACAAAGTTAACGCCACCAAAGAAGTTCATCTATTAAAAGCCACGAGCATCACCAAGCCCACACTGAAGCCCCACATTGGCCATAAAACCACGCAGGTCCACCCACCCGTCCCATAACCTAGATCAGTGCCACGAAAATCAACAGCAACCCCCTCCCAGCGAAGCAATCGTAACACCGTCTAAACTGGCCATTAGTTCCACCATTTATTCGCCGGGTATCGCGTACGCAGCGCCATCTGAAACGCGCGGGCATGGATAACGCGACGGTAGAGAGGCCAGTCGTGGCGACGATCTTATTCGCATGCACGCGAATGCGCGGCGGCGCCGGTCGTCGGCGCGCGCACTCTCAGGTCTCGTTTTTTCCGTGCTCGACACGGCTGGATCGGTCGTCGACGACCGATTGATGTAATTGCGTGACTGGCAGCTCGTCTAAAGTGACCGATCGGCCGTCAGCCGACCCTTCTCGTCGGCCTCATAACGTATGTAGACGCGGCCGTGCACACGAAGTGCACGCTCCTGGGTCCCACCGGATATTCTCCCATACACGCGTCGTTTTCTTACTGGCAGTCTCTGTCGGGCCACGAGGCTCGATTAAAACGACCACGGCTGGCTCGTCGTGGAACTTTAGCTCGATGCTTGGTAGCTGGATGAAAGTGGACTTGCTTGGGCGTTGGAGACAGGTGTATTGGGTTCGGGTGGTGTATTAGGGATTGGGTGAAATTTGAGGTGACGATGACAGGTACTTGGATTGGTTGTTTTATGGAATTGGGTGAATTTAGAATTTTTGCTTTCCTTTTTATATTATTGATTGTAATATGGGTTAGGGTTTTGTATATTATGTGAAACAGAGTATATGACTGGGTCAAATGGTATTTAGGTTAGGTGTAAAATTAATTATGGATTACTTGGGTGATTTGTTTTGTAAGATTGAGTAGATTTCGAATTCTTTCTTTTTTCTTTTTATTATTGATTGAGATATGGGTTAGGGTTTTGTATATTATGTGAAACAGAGTATATGACTGGGTCAAATGGTATTTAGGTTAGGTGTAAAATTAATTCTGGGTTACTTGGGTGATTTGTTTTGTAAGATTGAGTGGATTTAGAATTTTTGTTTTCCTTTTTATATTATTGATTGTAATATGGGTTAGGGTTTTGTATATTATATGATATAGAGTATATGACTGGGTCAAATGGTATTTAGGTTAGGTGTAAAATTAATTATGGATTATTTGGGTGATTTGTTTTGTAAGATTGAGTAGATTTCGAATTCTTTCTTTTTTCTTTTTATTATTGATTGAGATATGGGTTAGGGTTTTGTATATTATGTGAAACAGAGTATTTGACTGGGTCAAATGGTATTTAGGTTAGGTGTAAAATTAATTCTGGGTTACTCGGGTAATTTGTTTTGTAGGATTTGATTGGGTCTTTTAACCCTTTGTACTCGATGATTTTTTGATTAGAGAAGTGTAGAAATTCAAAGATTATCTTAAATTTTATATATTAATTAATATCGGTCTTCAAAATTTTATTAAATGATAACTGAAGGTTGCCTCTCGAGTTCAAAGGGTTAATTATCTGGGTATTCTTATTCGATTATTAATTCTCTTGATATACTATTCTATATTATATTGGGCAAAATGGGACAAATGAAATTTAATTTTGTAAATTGTTTTTAAGAATCTATTATTGTAGGAATTATTAAGAATTAATGGGATAATTTAGTTGGATGCTTTGCAGTGGTAGAAAGTAAAATTTGATGCTATCTATCTAATTCTCCGAGATTATTTCTTAGATATTTTGGAGAGTAATTTACTTGGAAGAAAGTAGAAATATTCTTCATAATTAGACTAACCGTATTATTATGATAATCATTTTAAATAATTAGTTTAAGAGACTATTATTCAAGGAAACACTGAAGATGCACTGTGGAGAATTTTAGCTTTATTAATTATCGATTCATTTGCCAAGATTAATTCATAATCGAATTTACACTCGATAAAGACGAGAAGTATCACAGACTTCGCCGAAAGGGTCTGAAGTTACTCAATGAAATAAAAGTTCGTTGACTCGTGATCAATCTCTGAGTAACTACTGAGTTAATATTTAATTCATGGAACGCGTTATTTATTCATGCGGTGAACTAAATTTAAATCAAACGATAAGGAACGTATTAGGAAAACCGAAGAATAAATCATCATACCATGAACATTCCTGGGTATAACTTCCCAACTAACTCAATTAATCTACATATATTTTATTTCAAATTTTGCTCCTCCCCATATAATTATATTTCTTCAAAAATTTGAACAATTTTTATATTATAAAATGATATTCTCTGACACAGATATTCTGAAAATGTTTAAAAATTATTTCAAATATTCTCATCGTTTTTAATCTATTTCTTTTTCTTTTTTCTAAATTCTAAGCTATTAAAAATTCACAGAATTATTTTTGATACGTACATTGTTTTTAATTCAATTTTTTTCTAAATTCTGGTCCATCAAAAATATCCAAAATTATTTTCAATACTTCCATTGTTTTTAATCCAATTTTTCCCTAAATTTTGGTCCATCAAAAATTCACAGAATTATTTTCAATACTTCCATCGTTTTTAATGCAATTTTTTCCCAAATTCTAGTCCATCGAAAATTTACAGAATTGTGTTTCCATCGTTCTTATTCGAATTCCTTCATAAATTTTAATCCATCAATAATTCATAGAATTGTTTTTAATACTTCCATCATTTTTATTTCATTTTTTTTTCCAAATTCTGGTTCATCGAAAATTGCCAGAATTATTATGAATATTCCCATCGTTCTTATTTCAATTCCATCATAAATTCCTTCATAATTCATAGATCCTACTCGTATAGTAGCGCACTGAAAACCACAGTCGTAACCTTGACTAGCTCAAACGACGAATCAAGCATGCAATAGCAAAATGGCGGGTTTTGTTGCTTCTCTCCAACTGATAATGGCCGATTGTCGGTTAATGCCAGCGACTCGTCGCGATTACGTTGGCGCAGCTTTGACGAGTGTGCCCAGTTTATTGATGCTAATGCCAAGTGTCCGGTGGAGATTAATCTTTCCGGCTGCGGTCACATTCGCGCGATCAATCTTACGCGAGGGTGCTCCTAAAGGATCGTGAAAGCGCGATTCGTTTTCTCCGCGAATCGATTTATGCATTCGAAATTTTACTCCTTTCCTTTCCTCGAGAGCCTGTGTGACTCGAAGCGGTGAAAAGCTTGATTGATGGATGAGGCGGGCTGTACTTTGCGCGACCTGTGTCCGATGTTTATTGAAGCTGCGAAGAATATATAACCGATTTTTTCTTGAAAAAGATTTGCAAATTTTTGCAAACATTTGCAGAATTTGCGAACACGTAGATTCAAATGGGAGTTATTCCGTGAAATTATGGATTATTTATTTATTATTTTATTATTGTTTATTACAATGGAAATTGATGTGTGATAGATTTATAAAATAAAATAGGAATATAAATATTCGTAAGGTAAATATCATCATTATTTGTTAATTATGTAAATATTTATTACATACAATTAATAATGGATATTACAATAATTCTTGGAATTCTAAATTGCAGCAATGAATAAGCCACTGTTTATAAAATTCTTTCCCAGAGCATTGGAGTAATTATTATGTAATCAGTATAGCGCGTCATGATTTTGATATCTGAGGAAAAACTTCATATTGGATTCATTTATGTTCATTTTGTATAAGAAGATACAGATGCAAAAAGTATTCCTTGAACATCTTTGAAATTCTTTGAAAGACTAACAATCTTAGTGATGATTTCACTCGAATGATAAGTAGGAATTAAAGGTATTAAATGCAGTTAGAAACCTTGAATATAGATGGAATGTGAGGCAGCATGAAAATGTGTTTCTTCGTTGTTTAGTACAAGTGCTAATACACAAGTGCTTTATGGATTTTTATTTTTAATTTTTATTTCAGAATATCAAATGAACACGAAATACTTAATTTTATACTCTAATTAAAGAAAATTATACTCTATAATGTGGATAATATATATACTCTATGTATAGTATACATATACCATATATAATAACAATATATATTCTAATAAAATATACTCTAATATACGTAATAATATATATTCTATAATTTTATACCATAAATAATCTGTAATTAAAGTATAATTAAGGTGCAATTAAAATATAATTAAATTAATATTACAAGAAAATAATTAAATTTTCACTAATATAATAGTTTCGAATATTATCAGAATTTATAATAATCAACATATTGTTATAACAATTATTTACAATATATATTCGTTCATGTGTATTTACACATATTTTGTTTCAGATATTAAAATTTACTTTCAGTAGTTTTATGATAGTTATGATAGTTATGTTAGTTATACTATTGAGTAGTTTTAACTATCCAAATTTACAATAATTCATACACCTGCTGATATTTATATTTATTTATTCATTTCCTTCCAACCATAATATACCTAATCAACGAATTTGGGATGAAGTATCCATTTATACACTTATTTCCATTTATATAATTATGAAAGAAATTCATTAAATCTCTATTCGTAGTGTAACAAATATACTTACAGGAAAATATATTATATAAATTAGCAATTAATAAATATCAAATAAAACTTCGTCGTTATTCCTAAAAATTTATCAAAATACGATTACCAAGTCTCTAGCTCAAAGATATACGCTTCGAAACTTGAAACAAAATGGCGTCGCGCCTGCAAATGTCCGCGGCTGCCATAACTCCCCAAGACTCGCGTATTTCGAGCACCTTCGCATAAACATACAGCATACACTCGCCGGAAGTCTCGAAAAGAGTGGAAGAAAAGGAGGAAATTTGAAAGCCACGATCTAAGTGTATCTCAGACTCACTTTCTACATTCTCGTGTTGCGTTTGTATAGTTATGGACGTTAAAAGAACTTCCGTACGGAGGCAGACTACGAGATAGAGTGGATAACACGTGAAACGAAACCAAAAGCTTCCTTTTCTCGCCGCGACATCCTCCACTTCTTGCGTTTCGTCGGGTTTCTCCTGCCACGTAACCCTCTTTAAACGTTCCTCCTGGTGGTCGTGTTTGACTTATCTGGAAATAGATCGATGTAATTGGCCTGGCTTCGTTCCTCCTAATTGGATAATAAATTTCAGACGCCTTCGATCGTGGCTCCACCTATGCCACGAAGTATGAAATAAATCGTTTATATGGTGTTTTCGTGATTTAAGTTACGAATCTTCAGGTTTTAGCCTAATTTAATTATTGTAGTTATGTATTTAATTTGAGTTAGGGTAAATAGTATATATTTATTTAATTACATTGATCTATGCCAGTGTTTGACTGTATTTGAGCAGTAACGAATAGCGATAACTTGGGATAATTATTTTGTTGTTAATATTATTAATAATATTTCTAAATAATAATTAATAATTTCTATTTTAATAAATAATAATTTCTTAATAATATTTCTAATAATATTTATTAATTAAATTAATTAGTGTTATGAACTTCATTTTAATTGCTTAGATATTTAGTTGAGACGATTTGTGGGAGTATTGGATTGTACATGAGTAATAATGCATAGTAATAGCTTCTGATAATAATTTCAATAATAACTTTATCCTTAATTTAGATATGGTGTTCGATTATAATTTTATATTTAATTATTCAGTTATTTGTCATTTGTTAATTTATTCTCTTTTATTCGTACATTTTTCGTTTCTTATTTTACGTATATCCTTTCTCTCTGCTGAGAAGATTTTCCGATTGGTATCGAGGAAATTGAATTAACGTTTCCCCGTCGTGAATGAAATAATGAATTAGATAAATCTTCGTGGCTTTTGTTCAGGAATGCAATCGGAATTGTACTGTGAATCGTTCGACGTGTTGCTCATATTGGGTTCAGGAAAGAGCGTATTATTGCCAGATAAGCAGCATAGACTTCTCATTCCATTGATCAATTCGAAAGCATCGAGTATTCATCCAGAAAATTCCAACGTATCCAACGAAGAACCATTAAAAAAATACATAATTTTTCCTAAAATAATTTTCCTTCTATTTTATTAAATAACCCCAAACGCACCAAATCTACGAACATATTATTATATTATATATTCATACCCATCAGGATTCCATTAAAAAGACACATAAAATTTTTGAAAATAATTTCTACATGAACATAGCACAGTGAGCCAAACATTCGCAAACTTACATCCACTAAGAAGTTACCAAAAGGGATGTAACAATTTCCGAAAATAATTTCTTACATCAGGATTCCATAAAATTTTTGAAAATAATTTCTATATAAACACAGCACAGTGAGCCAAACATTCGCAAACTTAAATTCACTAAGAAATTACCAAAAGGGACGCAAAACTTTCCGAAAATAATTTTTATTCTATTTTATCAAACAACTCCAAACGCACTAAACCTACGAATATATTATTATATTATATATCCATACCCAGCATGATTCCATTAAAACGACATAAAATTTTTGAAAATAATTTCGATATAAACACAGCACAGTGAGCCAAACATTCGCAAACTTACATCCACTAAGAAGTTACCAAAAGGGATGTAAAAATTTCCGAAAATAATTACTTCTACACCTCGTCGAGCAATTTATATTCCACCACGAACTCACTCAACTCCTGTCAATGGCCCCCAAACACCCACAACTTTGACAGCTGTCATAAAAAGTAATTTTAAAACTCGTCCACAAAAGATACAAAATCCTCGCGACCCCTATAAACCAAACCAAAGGTTCAAAAACATGCTTTCACTCTACAGTCCCACGTTTGGAAGACAATACCAAAGCCGAAGAATCCGCGCAACATGGAGAGCAAAGAGCAGAAAGAAAGTCAATTTTCCCTCGTTCCGCTACAAATTACTCAGCACGTAAACTCGTCGGC
Source organism: Eufriesea mexicana (assembly GCF_001483705.2). NCBI lineage: Eukaryota > Metazoa > Arthropoda > Insecta > Hymenoptera > Apidae > Eufriesea > Eufriesea mexicana. The sequence continues at coordinate 1,836,583 of NW_016908540.1, read as the reverse complement.
TGAGAGGGCAGAAAGAAGCGGTGAAAACGCGTCGGAAAAAGAAGACAAAGGCACTTTTCACACACGGCGCGCGTCCCTGCGGGTAATGCAATTTCATCCGCTACTTTTCCGCTTCTTTCGTCGGCGCGGCGTCTTCCAGTGAAATATCATCGCGAGCCGGAGGCGACGAAGAAACGGTGGATATTTGCGCGCTTGCGAAAGGGCATTCCCTGGCAGGCGGAAAGAGCGAATTACCAGAAGAACAGGGCTGTAATAACCGTGACTTTTTCTCGATCGCGCGTAATTGCACGCCGAGGCCACGTGAAATAGTGTATCAGCCGCGGATAAAACTCGGTCTGTCAAACTCGTGTACGTGCACCGTCTTAAACTGGTTCGCCGGCCGGCTGAAAAACGGGAAATTATAGGAAATCGTAGCGGCGGCGAGGGTTGAGATCGTGATCGGCGCGGAGCGGACGAGCACGGAGACGCGATGTGCAGTTGCAGAAATTGATAACCGTGGAAAAAGTCGCGAGCCACGGATGAATTATGTATTTCGAGGGAACAATGGAGGACGGTGACGTGCTCTGGTTACGCTGCCTGTTTTGCCCATGGTGTAGAAGACGTTGCAACGAGGTGACCGCGAATGCATTCGCTGCCAGCTCGCGACGGGGTGAGAATTTAAAGGGAGAGGGTGCGGCGATGCTTAAAAGGTTGGGTTTCGTGAAAAATTCCGAGTGGATCTAGTGATTAGAAAGTATTTTTCGTTGAAAAATAACGTATAATAGTATAAATTTTTACGAATTCTTTGACAGCAGCGTTTACACCTTTTATCTCCTATCAGCTAGTGTCGGAGTGAGAATTTAAGGGAAGAGGGTATAGCGATGCTTAGAAGGTTAGGTTTCGCGAAAAATTCCGTGTGGATGTAGTGATTAGAAAATATTTTTCGTTGAAGAATAATATATAATATAAATTTGTACGAATTCTTTGACAGCTCCGTTCATTCCTTTTATTTTCTACCAGGTCATGTCGGAGTGAGAATTTAAGGGAAGAGGGTATAGCGATGCTTAAAAGGTTGGGTTTCGCAAAAAATTCCGTATGGATCTAGTGATTAGAAAATATTTTTCGTTGAAGAATAATATATAATAATATAAATTTGTGTTTCCGAGTGGATCAAGTAATTAAATAGTATTTTTCGTTGAAGAATAATTTATATATTAACAGTACAATATAAATTTATAGGAACTCTTCGACAGCTTTGTTCACCCTCTTCATCCCTTATCAGCTCGTGTCGGAGTGAGAATTTAAGGGAAGAGGGTATAGCGATGCTTAGAAGGTTGGGTTTCGCGAAAAATTGCATCTTTTATTTTCTACCAGGTCATGTCGGAGTGAGAATTTAAGGGAAGAGGGTATAGCGATGCTTAGAAGGTTGGGTTTCGTGAAAAATTGCGAGTGGATCAAGTAATTAAAAAGTATTTTTCGTTGAAGAATAATATATATATTAGCAGTACAATATAAATTTATAGGAACTCTTCGACAGCTTTGTTCACCCTCTTCATCCCTTATCAGCTCGTGTCGGGGTGAGAATTTAAAGAGGTTTTGTAGGTTTAACTAGTGCCACAGAAGTAAAATATTCGGTATTTTAACTTAGTACTATGGTATATGGTAGAGCAATGGCGTGATTTAGGGGAAGTTTGGAGATGTTTGAAGAATTTTTTAATTCTCTGAAATTGTGATTCTCTTTTATGATTCTATTATGACTCGAAATTTGAGTTTCTGAATTTTAATGTAACATCAATGATGATGTCAATTTAGGGAAGGATTGGTGAAGAATTGAAGAAGATATTCCTTGACGAATTTTTAATCCTCTGTAATTGGAAATACTAAAATTGTAATTGATTTTAGCCGTTTATCGTAATTCGAAATTTGAGTACCGATGGATGTCGTAAATAGATATAACAGTTTAATGATTCTCCAGTATAAAGATAGGCTAATATAATACAATGCTGCGAAAATAGCAGATTAAGATAAAGTATAGAGGTATATAAATACACTTACTGACAAAAGTTAAGAAACAAAATAACCTTCAGATTAAAACACATAAATAAACAATGAGTTTTCCTGAAATACTTCTATAAAGACTTGAACTTGTATTCAAAAAACAAAATAAAAAATATGTGATAAATATTAAAAAAATATTTAACAGAGTAAACTTTTATAACAAAATTCAACTGCTATTTTCGCTAACTTGAAAAATGTTTTTGTGCCAAATTCGATAAAAATGTGTCTTTAGAAATTGATATTTAATATCATCCCATAAATGTCCAACTGAATTTAAATTGTAAGATTGATTTGATTACTTGATTACACCAATATCATCATTCAGAACTCTAATAACCGAAAAAAGAAACTGACTCAATCGAGTTACTAACTAGAGGGTCCCAGTATTAAAGTAAAACAATAAAAATGAACTAAACCAAACCCACAATAAAAATCTGACTTCCCAATTGATATTTAATATAATCCCACAAATGTCCAACTGAGTTTAAATTGTAAGATTGATTTGATCATTTGATTATACCAGTATCATCATACATAACTCTAGTGACAGAAAAAAGAAACTGACTCCATCGAGGTACTAACTAGAGGGTCCCAGTATTAAAGTAAAACAATAAAAATGAACTAAACCAAACCCACAAATTTCATGATAAGATCAATCTAATGAATTTAATATTCAAAGCAACCACCTTAAACCAAAAAAGAAGCACGAACCCAACCGCATGGACCCATGGAATTAAACATCAGCCCGAAACAAGCCGCAATTAGACGAATCAACGTTCCATTGACATTGACATTCAGCAGCCCGTGATTCGATTGACTGTCCAGAACGATGAGCGATTCATCCGGAACGCGTCCTAAACGGTGGTCTAATTTTAATCGAATTCAATGTTCGTGCGAGTTACGGAGGTCGCGCAGGATTTCCTGGAAGCGATCGGCGCCGAGCTGGATGGCCTGATCGATCGATCGCTCGATCCGCGTCCGGGGAAAACGAGCCGCGAACGCGTCACGGCGCAGGATCGATCCGAGGATTAACGACGCATGCGCCGGCCCGCGGACATGCGCGGGAGTGCGTGGCGATGCCTAACTCGACTTCCTATAGTCGATGGCTGGACGCGCGACCTCCGTGACACGGGACAAGACGTTTAGCAAATGCGCGCGCCAAGTCTTTCACCTTTCCTGACACGGGATCCCCTCTCGCGTGGAATTCCTGCTTCTTTTTCCACAGGAGGATGCAGTCTAAGGACTATCCCCCTGTTTGCATTCTATGGCAGCTCGTGTATTCCATGTTCCCTGCGGGATTCGATAGCGATCTTCTATTATATTTCGTTGTGCATTTTCTTTCTTTTTTTTTTTTTTTTTTTTT
>NW_016908540.1:1733882-1832870 GCF_001483705.2 Eufriesea mexicana | reverse complement strand
TTTTTTTTTTTTTTTTTTTTTTTTTTTTTTGGTAGGATGTCTCCTTTAAGTTGACAGAACAGAAATTCTGTAGATTGGTGTTATGAAGAAATTTGTTTCTTGGTACTTCAATTGTGAAATACAAATATACTAATAGGGACTGGTAGATGAAGTACAATAACGAAAAATATGCATTGCTACGCACTTATTATAGTGTGTGGAGTTAAATGGGTCACCCTGTGTATATGTGGACTCGTGAGGCGGGGTTTGGGAAGAAGTGATTTTATTTTGGACGAATTGAAGTTTTTGATAGTATGTGTATGGATGAAATTGGTTACTATTGTTTGTAAAATATTTTTTCTTCTGTTTCGTGACGAATTTGATGGTTTGATTTCAAATACCGTTTGAATTTTTCACAATTAACTTGGTACTCCATTTTTAATAATATTTAAATATCGTTTGAAATTTTGAGAATTAATTTTGTACTCTACTTCAAGTCCAATGATTAATTTCCACTTGAAGCAAATATTTTAAATAAATGTTTTTAATATTTTTAAGTCCAGTACTTGTGTATACTGTACCATAAAAACGTACGTATATGCATATTAAAATTATCCATATATAACGATGTGCATATATGATGCATGATTTCTTCGCCGTTTATTATATAACTGTAGATGAAACGTAAAATGGAACCTTACCAGAACCATAATTAATATAGCAAAATTCGTAATTGTATATTATGTAAATTCGTGTCTGAATAATTTACTAATCACACACGACGATAAAGTAAGTCGTCAAGTTGTTTTAAGTGGTAAAGGGCACAACAGTGGACCGACGGGTTAATCTGTCTCAAAGTAATCTTTCATTTGTCCAATGCAATTATGCTTGAAATTGTTACGAAGGGTCGATTCGAAGAACGCACCCAATTATCAGGGGCACCCGGTACGTGGGCAAGGGTCCGTTGAAACGAAACGACCGAGATATGACGTCTCTGTTCGAAACAGCGAAGGACGACACTATATAATTGCGTGCTTCCGTTTCAGGGTACTGGGGATACCATAGACAGGGTACGTGTCAAGCTGGATTCGGCGCTGCCATGTCCAAGGTAAGTCCGACAGAAAATATTAGACTCGTATAATATTTCACTTTAAATTAAAAATATTAGACTACTATTTCCATTTAAATTTCTAAAATTCTAAAATCTAGGCTATTTTTATTAGGCTAATACTTTACATTTCCAATAATATTCCACTATTTATTTATTATTCGTTCTAAAATTACACGAGCTGTCAATATGCATAATCTCCATAATTTTTACAATTTGTATTGAAAAAGTACTAATCTAAATGTTACTATTGACATTTGTGATACATAAGAATATTAATCCAAACATAAATCCAATATTTATTCGTTATTCGTTTTAAAATGACACGAGCTATCAATATAAATATATAATTCCCAAAATTTTCAGAATTTCGTATCGAAAAACAATATTAATCCAAATATTAATATTGATATTTATAAATAAATAAATTTCTAAACGTATAAAATTCTAAAATCTAGACTATTATTAGACTAATACTTCACATTTCCAATATTATTCCACTATTTATTCATTATTCATTCTAAAATTACACGAGCTGTCAATATACGTAATCTCCATAATTTTTACAATTTTGTATTGAAAAAGTACTATTCCAAATATTAATATTGATATTTATGATAAATGAGAATTTGAATCCAAAATTAAATCCAATATTTATTCATTATTCGTTCTAAAACGTCACGATCTATCGCAATATATAACTCCTGCAATTTACACCATTTTACATCGCGAAAAATTACAAATATTCTCGAAACACTGACAAATAAGACCCCCAAACCCTCGTGTCAAAAGGTCTTACAGTTTGCATAAAAAAAATTCCCAGAAATGTCCCTTTTCTAACCCAAATTCGCAAAAAAACCCTTTAACTACCCCACCAGTGAACTCGTCTTCGAAACAACTCCCAAGACCATCCGACACCAGTTTCACAAATCACCGTGCAGCATCCTCCATCCAGAAGCCAGACCAAAATCGGGGGGCCCGTTCGAGGGGGGATCGAAATTCAGCGTTGGAAACTATTGAAGCAACCGAGTCGAATGGAGGCCAAATACGAGGCTTTCCCGGTCCCCTGCACACTCTTCCCCCGCGATCTCGAACTGTTTAAGTCGCTGGCGTAAACACAGAGGGCCGTTGGATATAAATACGGTAACCCCACGTGTCCCGGCGGTTGCCACGTCCCAAAAGAGTTAAGAGGCGACACAGAGGGGTCGGGCGAAGAGAGCCGAATATGGCCAGGAATGTGAATTCCTGCCTTACGCACCTCGTGGCCATTCGTATTCGTGGTGCATGGCGAGGGTATAGAAAGCCGGCCTGCGTCTCTTTTTCTTCCTATCTACCTCTTCCTATATACCGATTGTCTTGTCGAAAGCTCGATTTTCTGGCCTGGTCGGCAGATCCCGGCGACCGATCGGACCGGGACACACCACGTAGGCGTCGACCCGTGGCTTTTGTCCCTTTTTCTCTCCATTCTTCCCTCTTCCCTCCCCCTTTTTCTATTTTTTCTCCCGACTCCATTCCGCCGGCAGATCGGCGCGTCCACTCGTGCGCAAGACACGTTCGTTCGTTGCACCTGCGTCCATGTGATACCTTCTTTCGTGGCTGGCCGGTGTCGCGATAAGTATCGCGGGGCCAATAGGTACGAATTCGAAATTGGTATGTCAGCGGTTTATCTCGGGGAGCCCCGGGGGCACGATAGGGGTGAGACGGTGCTGGTGAACGTGAAACGTATGAAGAATGTTGGTGGGTAGATGGGGTCGGGATGGGGTGACAGGGTTTTCGGCTTCGGGGATGAGTTAATCTCGAGGTCGAAGAGGTGTGAATTTTTGGTTCATGGGTGTTGCACGGTTGAATCGAGTAATTGTATTTTTATAATTTTATAGATACAGGAATTTAGTGATACAGATGATACATTCGTGTTTAGTGAAAATACTTTTTGGTTCCTTTTTTTGGTTTTTCTTTTAAATTGATCGGTTCATTTTTTATTTGTTTTTATTCGTTTATTAGAGGGAGACTCGTAAAGAAAGAAAACGAAAGAAAATCGAGTCACCCTCTAATCAACGAATAAAAATAAATAAATAATTAACCGATCAATTTAAAAAAAAAGCAGAAATATTTCTATAAGCAGGAATCATGAACAGTGTTACTAAGTTCTGAGAAAATTATAAAAATACAGTTACTCGATTCAACACTGCCAAGATTAATTCTTTATGTTGAAATGTATGTGAAAAATTCATAATATGCTGAGTTAAATTTAGTGAGAAGGAGCTTCATATCCTTTTGATGTAAACGATATAATAATCCTCTTCGTGTATAGGGAAGTAAATGAGTTATCATTCTACTTCTTTAGAATTTTGTATAAAAATTGCATCGATTAATTAGCTTCCTCTGCACCGAGATAATTATATGATCATCTGCATGTTTCATTTTATTCCTTTTTCATTCAAATTTATAGATTTTATTTCCCGTTGCATGTGAAAAGTAAATTCCAATTAATCCTGGATTATTCGTAATCAAAAAGAATTCTGATAATATTTAATGATTATACGTAATTAAGTCTGATAAAAATGGGATTCTCGAAGAACTTTTATTCAAGATAATGATTATTGTCACACACGAATAAGAAACAAAACTTCAATTTTATCTAACTCGCAACCAAAACGAGTAAATTGGGAATTCTTTTGAAAACTCATTTTAATTTAACGATAATTACATCATACACGACTACAAAATTACATTTTACCGGTATTTTTTGTAGTTAGTTATTTAATTTTTTAGTGAGTATCTTTTTTAGTTATATTGAAATTTATTTAAATTTTGTAATATTTATTAAAACCTTTCTCTTTATCTGATTTATATCCACCAAAAATTCTATGAACAAGAATTATATATTCTTCTCTCTGCACACATCTCGTATCTACCCCACAAAATATATTCTCTATTTTTAATTTCCTATTGGGTTTCTATTTTATGAAATAAAGATATTTGGTTTTTAAGGGATGACTTGTACTTTTTCAAATCTGCTTGTTACATTGACTGTTATTTCTCTCTATCTCTATCTCTCTCTCTTTCTCTCTTTCTCCCCCCACTTTCTTCATAACACGGACAATAATTATACACAAACAAGATACATAGATCTATCTAATTATATTATTATCTATATTCTATATCATATATTAGAACAACAGATGTCACGTTTCCATTTACATACGAACATTCCACAGAAAGAACGACATTTACAGTTATTCCTAACATTCTCAATCTCAAGAAACCCATTGAAAAAGCTCCACAAGAATCTCATCGTTGCCCAATTGAAACTCCAACCACGATCCCTTTGGAACCCCCAGATCTTACCCAATCTTCTCCACCTCCGATCTCGATCTCAGCTCGATACACTTTTCCTTTCCTTTCTCCACTCTTCCGGGGCCCGCGTGACCCAGAGATCTAATCTGCCGGGCGAAGGGGGGCAGGATTTCCGGCCAGGGGTTTCCAATACGCGGTTGGGAGCGGCGTTATCGGCCGAGCGGGACAGCTTCGATTGCCTGCAAAGAAATAGTGGGACAATTCCGTGGCCACTCAGCCGGCTATCTCGCTGTGGATGTATAATTCAGAATTGTCCGGCTATATGGCAGATGTTTAATGCATGCCGTGTGGCATTCAATGTTAATACCCCACCCTCGCGGTCAATCGTGCTCTTACCCACGGTCTCCGAGTCGTGAAACGACGCTGGCGCAATGATTTTAGGCAAATTCGATTCTCTTCTGCGTCTCCTGGCCCCCTGCCCCCCCTGGTCTCGCGGCCAGTGTTCCCGTCGATCTTTATTCGCCGTTTTCGGAGTCGCGCCGCGACTCCAACAGCTGGTCGACGCTCGCGAATTCTAATGGGACGCTTTAAATCCGCGATGAAGACGTGGCGAGTCACCTTGATGGCGTTTTAGGAAGCTTCGCGAAGTTCCAGGGTGGGGCACGCGAGGTTTTTAAATGGATTTCCTCGCGGGTTGGGTTGTTTCTCAGATTGGCAGCTCGTTTGACTTGTGAGGTTATCGTTTGGTGAGTCTGGATGTGGAGAAGTGGAAGAATTGTTGATGGAGGTTTTCAGGAAGCTTCGGAGAATTTTGGGATGTGTTTGGAAAAGGATTTTAAGTGGAAAAATTGTTGATGGACGTTTTCAGGAAGCTTCGGAGAATTTTGGGATGTGTTTGGAAAAGGATTTTAAGTGGAAGATGGTGTGAACAAAAATGGACGCCAATATCTTCTACGTTTTTTAACAGTTAACATGTTATATTATTTTAAATAAAAAAATTGATTGACATTTTCTAGAAAATTCTTCTCTCTCTCTTTCTCTCTCATTTTTATTAACTCATGTTTACTTTGACGATTCTCACGTAATTGTTTCATTGTGGCACATTCTTCTAAACATTTTTTAAACATCATTCATACTAGACTCTACTCCTACATATATTTATATCATCGTAAATGTATTTCACTTATTCTACCTCATTCCCATTCACACATACGAGACCAACACTTACAAGCTTCCAATGTTTAAAATTCAGTAATCAAAATATTTCGAATTTTAAACAAGCAGTGCTAAAAATTATTGAATATTTAAAATAATTTCGATTAAACAAAATTAATTTTGTCAATTATAAAGACTCTAGTTAGAATCAGTTATCTGGCTCGTAACATAATTGGTAACGATGAAATATCAATAATAATAAGAACAATTCTTTATTTAATTAAAAAAGAAATAATCAGACACAAATATTAAGTATCAAACTTTATTTAATTACAAAAAGTGATCAAACACGAATCTAATTAATTTCTCGCAGTCACATGCTCACAATACTTCTCACTATTAAAACTCAGTTGCAACTGACCTATACCAAATCACTCTCGTTTTGTTCTTTCTTCTTTCATACATTACATCACATACACAATTCACACAATACCTTAATCATTACACGCATACTCATTTATCACGATAACCTGAATTCATTAGATATTGCCATCCCATGCATGCTTGTCCCACACATCCCTTTCTTACAAACATCGTTCCTTTATTATATCAACACATATATATTCAAAATCTATGTTAACCATTACCACATGTGTGCACTCGAGACGTAGTGAGCAGTGAATCGCGTGTTTGAGAGTTAGAGTTGATAGAAACCTAGTCTAATATTTTAGTTTAAATAAATTTGTTTCGTTATTAAAAAGGAGTCGTTTATTACATTCGTAGATCTCTGTTCGCGTGCAAAACCAGCCTCAAAAGAGGAATCTATGCCACGTATACATATTATCCATCACCCGATCTTACAATCCTCGGAACATTAGGTAAATTCCGTTTTCTGTTAACCCTTTGCACTCGACGACTTTTTGGCTAAAGAAGAGCAAGAGTTCAAAGATTTTCTGCTATAAAACTGAGGATATTTTTTTAAACAGTAAATAAGGAATCGAATAATAATTAACACGTAGAATTATTTGATTTCGATACCTCGCATATCGTTATATTACCTTAAATTTGACATATTGATTAATATCGATCTTCGAAATTTGATCAAATGGCGACTGAAGGGCGCCTCTCGAGTGCAAAGGATTAACGCGAGAGATCATCCATTTCCGATATTTTTTCTCAGTCGAGCAGCTCTCCGTCCGTCCTGTGACCATGGTCTCTAGAAGAATCCCCGCGTGCACTAAATCTCGGTGGCCGGTGATTTAGAAGGCTCCTCGACGCCATTCAGTATGCAATCGACCATCGATCTTCGCGTTAAACTGCCGCTCCTGGTATCTACCTCCTGTTGTACCTGGTTCCGCGCGTTATCCCCCGATCTACAGAGGATCTAGTCAAGATCGATTGATATCCGGCCGATACCGATCTATACGACTCGGAACGCGATCATCGATCCTCCTGTTCGACGGACGAACCGCGTACCCCTCTCGTACAAAGGCACGAAAATAACTCTGGGGAGGTCTTTTCGTGAAATCTCAATGTCGCGCCGGTATTCCAGACCCGAGAAAATCATTTTAGATCGACGTCGATAGAGATTTATCTCTCGTGCTCGATCGTGCCCGATCTTACGATTCGAGCAGTAGAAAGCGTTGCTCCAGTGTTGCTGGCGATCGCTGTTTTCAGATACCGCGGCTGATCGAGCAGAGAGTTAAGAGAGTGTGCAAGGTTTTATGGGGTTTCTTAATATGGTTCCCTTTTTTTTTGCTTTTTTTTCCAGAGGTCAATTTCTTGGTGCTTTTTGAAATTCTACGAGGTTTTGAGCTTCGAAGAAATCCTGGTTTTCCTAATTCGAAATTTGAGAATTTCAAAATAATCAAGGAAAAATATAAAATAGAGATTGAGAAAATCACTAAAAAATTGTTGACATGTCTAACATCGTATTTGGTATATAAAAAAATAAATTAGATTCAGTGAGGTGTCAAATATAGGTGTTTTTTAATAAAAATTTGGATTAGATATTTTTCTATATTTTTAACTATTTATTGTTTCATTTTCAGTGATGGTCAATTAAAATTTATGCAGAAATTTCGTATTCTTCGAGAAAGCTCTTCGAGAGTTTCGAGTTTCGAAAATTTAAGAATAAAGAGGCTTAATAATATAGGGAATAAATTAGGGAATTTCTAGGGATGTAGATACTTTGGGATGTCAATTATTTCATTAAATAAGTATATTCCTCAGTCTGTCTGTTTGTCTGTTTTCACTTAAATATTATCAAACCTCCTTGTATCAAATTTCATGTTACTTAATAAATTTTCTTGGAACCGAAATTTCGTTAAACGAAATGAATTTGAAATTCTAAGTTTGATAGTTGATTTTTAATTGAAATATTCTTTAAGATGAAATCTTTCGAAGTATTTGTTCATAATCAATAAAGAATTGTTTAGGAAATTTTCCTTATATCAAATTTCATGTTATTTATTAAATTTTCTTGCAACCGAAATTTTATTAAACGAAATGAATTTGAAATTTGAAATTGTTAGTTTGATAGTTGATTTTTAATTTAACTATTTTTTAAGATGAAATCTTTCGAAGTATTTGTGCATGATCGATAAAGAATTGTTTAAGAAATTTTCTTTACATCAAATTTCGTGTTATTTATTAAATTTTCTTGGAACCAATATTTTGTTAAACGAAAGAGTTTGAAATTGTAAGTTTGATAGTTGGTTCTTAATTGAACTACTTTTCAAGATGAAATCTTTCGAAGTATTTATAAATGATCGGTAAAGAACTGTTTAGGAAATTGAATGTTAAAATCCTTTCAACTTCACCACCCACGATACTCTTGGAAACGTGACCGAACAAAGGTAGTAGAAGCAAAAAGCTTACCCTCTTGTACGTCTTCAACCTCTTAAGCTACTCATTCGCAATGTAAGCCTAAATACAACACGCGTCCACTTCAGTTTTACGTTATCATACTTGAAAGGGACTGCTACCACTTTTGCAATTCAGAAAAACTGCTTCCGGCCGAACAGTATTTTCGTTTTCCTCTTACGAGTGCCACAGCTGGTCGCTTTGTTCGCAGCCTGTGCTTGCTTCTCGTTGAGAACTCGTGCAACCTTTCTCCAGAAGTGACTTCGCCAATTGTCCTGATACATATCCAACGTTTAATGCGAGCATACAATTTTAGAATTCGAAATTCGCGATTATATAAATTTAAATAGTAATTCAGTAGACCTTAAACAGGTCTACTAGTTAAACAAAAGGATGTCATATAAATTGATAGAAAGGTTTAGCACATTTTAGGTTAAGTGTGGATATTTACGTCGCCATTTTGAATAATTTCAGATCTTAAATCTAGGTCTTAAAATTTTATCCCTTTGTTTTTTGAAGATTTTCTATTACAAATTCAGTGGCATTTATTAGGATAATATGAAAATAAGTTACATATAATTTCATATGCAGGGTAATTTTATTTTGATGTTTGATATATTGTTAATTCATTTCATAATGAATAGTACTGTCAATCTATACAATTTTCTTTTATGCAGTCAATTACCATTTAAATTATATTATCAAAAAGAGAAGAAAAATATTGCGATTGAGAATTATGTATCAGAAACACGATTTATACAATCTTCCAAGAAATTATCAATTTACATAACCCTAACCTCAAAAAAATGTCACACAATCTTAACGCAATCCAGCACAAACATATCTCTACTTCTTTAACCAGAATCATCTACCAAACTCAAGAGACCAGTACCACGATCTCTCAGCAAATTACCATTTTACAATTCTACAATTTGCATAACCCTAACCTCAAAAAATCTTACACAACCATACCTCTACTTCTTCAACCAGAATCATCTACCAAACTCGAGAGACCAGTACCACGATCTCTCAGCAAATTACCATTTTACAATTCTACAATTTGCATAACCCTAACCTCAAAAAGTCTTATACAATCATACCTCTACTTCTTCAACCAGAATCATCTACCAAACTCGAGAGACTAGTACCACGATTTCTTAGCAAATTACCATTTTACAATTCTACAATTTGCATAACCCTAACCTCAAAAAGTCTTATACAATCATACCTCTACTTCTTCAACCAGAATCATCTACCAAACTCGAGAGACCAGTACCACGATCTCTTAGCTAATTATCATTTTACAATTATACGATTTCCATAACACTAACCTCAAAAGATCTCAGATAAGTATACCTCTACTTCCTCAACCAGAATTATCTATCAAACTCGAGAGACCAGTACCACGATTTCTTAGCAAATTACCATTTTACAATTCTACGATTTCCATAACCCTAACCTCAAAAAATCTCACGCAAGCAAACCTCTACTTCTTCAACCATAATCATCTACTAAACTTGAAAGTCCAAAATCACAAACATTAAAAGAATTACCATTTTACAATTCTATGATTTCCATAACCCTAACCTCAAAAGATCTCAGACAAGGATACCTCTACTTCCTCAACCAGAATCATCTACAAAATTGAAAAGATCAGTACCACGATCTTCGAGAAAATTACCATTTTACAATTCTACGATTTCCATAACCTCAACCTGAATCCGCTACCTCTGAAAACTCTCGAACCACCCTCTGCCAACTCGAGCATATACAACAAGCCATCACAAGCGTTCCTCGACTTCTTCAAAACTCTTCACCGTGCTCGTTCGAGAACTTATTGGCCGCCCCACTACGGGCACAGCCGGTCACATAAATACGCAGAAACGGTGGCATAAATTTCAGCATGCTCCCATACATATTTGAGCGACCGGTTATATTTCAATCTCGGATGGTCAGTTTCCTCCCCCTCGCGATCGGCGCCAGAATACAACTCGTGCCGGTCGTGTTTCGTGTAGACCGGCCGGGTATACGGCCGCCATTGTCTCGGTTGCAAATTTTTCGCGTGTAGAAGCATGGAGGCAGCGCTACTCTGTAGGGGGTACATCGTGTCGGTTCCTTTCCCTCCTTTTGCTCTGAGAGTCCCTGCGCCATCTGTGTTCGCCCGTGTCGTACGAGTCCGCTCGACAAATGCACGTATTTGCTTGGCTACCGGTTCGCTAATATCTCCGCTGTAGAAGCTGTGCAGGGGACACGGGGTTGCGAGTTTCCTTGCAGACGGCCACGGTTGTCCCATGGCAAGTGGAATTTTTTATGCACTGGCTTTCGGGTAATCCCTGGGCTAACGCTGTGGGAGTATACCTGAGCCTTTTAAGTCATGTTTCCATGGATTATTATCACGATCGTGTTGCAATTTAGACTATTTGATATTTAATTAAAGGGAAGCTGTGATATATTTCGTGAAATTATTTTTGGTAGGTTGAATTTTCATAGCATAGGATTCTGTATGTGTCAAGGAGTTGGAAAGAAGAAAATATGCGAGGAAATTATTTCGGGGGTTTTTACTTTTGAAAATGAAGCGTTGAATTGGCTCTCACAATCAGTTAATCCTTGGGCTAACGCTGTGGCAGTATACCTGAGCCATTTAGGTCAAGTTTCCATGGATTATTATTACAAGAGTATTGCAGTTTATTGGACATCCAATTTTGTGTTACCTTAATTAATTTATTAGGTTTGAATTATTTTATATTTAGTTAAAAAGAGACTATAAGAGGCTGTGATATATTTCGTGCAATTATTTTTGCTAGGTTAAATATTTATAGTATAGGATTCTTCAAGTATCAAGAAGTTGGAAGAAGAAAGTCTGTGAAGACATTATTATGGGGATTTTAATTTTTGTATTTTAATTTTAATTTTAATTTACATATATATGGAAAATACAAAAATTAAAATCCCCATAATAATGTCTTCACAGACTTTCTTCTTATATATATATGGAATACTGAAACTCTCAATATATTTTTATTAAAAAGAACATTTCTTTTTTTCATTTTCATGACTCGAATTATAATGTATATATACATTGTATATAATACATTTTTGTTTAATTGGTAATTTATTTCGCAAAAGCTTCTTGAAGCTTCTGTATCTCAATTCTCGTTATTTGAACTGAGACTTCCGGGTGTGAGACTAATCAGGGTATGATTAGTCTTGATGAAGTTATATAGCTGCAAGTCTAACGATATGTTAGAGCATACTTTCAAAGGAACAAAGCATCCACTCAATTCTGCTACCGTATTGAATGCTTGAAACTTTGATTATTGTTTCTTTCTACGAATGACGACATGTAGAAAAAGATTTAAAAAGTAGCATATAATATTTACTATAGTAACTGATTTGGCATTAAAATTGTTTCTCAAAAAGTCTTGTATAACTACATTTTCTAATTTCCATTTCAATTATTTTTTCTTGTATTATTGTATTCGATTATTATGTCATTTTGTATACTAATATTCTATTACCACCCCCAACTTCCAAAATAAAAGAAAGAAATTTATAGGAACCAAAAATTCTCTTGTTAGGACCAAACGAAACTTAAATCAGACAAAATTAATTGGACCAAAACGACCCTAATCTTCACCATCATTCCATACTTTCATTCAAACATCTCAAAGTAAACCATCACACAACCATCCAATTCTTTTCGAAAAAAAATAACATTACTCATAACTCAACTTATAACTCAAAATTCACTATACTTTAAATTCCATTAAGTCACACTTACGAAAAAAAGACCACAAACTCTCACACCCGTTCAAGGGGCACCCCAAAACCCAGAAAAATCCCTAGAAACACTCATTCCAATCACGAGTGTCATCACATAAGCACATGCACGTACATCTGCACTCTCTGCTTATAAGAAAAAGAAACACTTATTACATATTTTCACTCTCGAGACATATTCGTTTAAAATTCCGAATAGCAATTTACTTAATTACCATTCCAATTATCGTTGCATAATTTTTCCGAAGATATAAGACCTATTTTCCCTCACTTTTCCTGACAAGTATATAAATCCTACATTTAGTAAACCAATTAATTGAACCACGATTTTTCGATACCTTGTCTTGCTCTGACTATTGCTATTTCTCTTCAGACGACTAATTGATCTAATTTTCATTCGAATTCTCATAATTTTTCCGAAGATACGAGATCCATTTTCCCTCATTTTTCCTGACAAATATATAAATTTCACATTTGGTATACTAATTAATTGAGATGAATAATTAATTTTTGACATCGTTTTTCATGGAATTTTTTCTCCGGACGAGCAACTCATCTAATTATCATTCGAATTATCATAATTTTTCCGAAGAGACGAGATCCATTTTCCCTCAGTTTTCCTGAGCAACGATACATAAATGGTACATTCGGTAGACGAATTAAGGAAAGAACAACGATTTCTGGATATTCTCGCTGCGTTTTTCGTTACGAGCACAGACATACACAGTTCTCCTATCTGAGCGGATGGCGCCGGGACGCAGAAGTCACGGTTATTGCACCCGTGCACGCAGAGAGTGGATTTGGGCGTGCACGTGACTCGGTGGCACGGTTTGACATTGTTGGCCGACGAGGAGGGCCCATTGTTCGCGCGGCGTGCGAATCGGCCATGGGGCCCGCTCGCAAATAATAACATTTCTGCGGGACGATAAATAAAAGCGGTCCCTAAAGTGCAGCACCGGCCTGGCGCCACTAGGATGCATGTGCACGGCGAGAGAGAGCGGCTGCATGCACTCGATGCGCTGACGCAACCGAGATGCCCCGACGATAGCGTCGAGGAGTTTATGTCATAGCCGCGTTTTTGCTATGCCGGGGAATTAATGGGCCACGATCCTCGGTGTGTGATTTGAAGCGTGTTTAGCCGCGAGGAATCGCGGTCGGTATCGATTAGGTATCGGACCGTGCCAGGAAATGAGTATCGGGGAGGTATTGCACTCTCGGTGCTGTGTAATTAAATCCTGGCTCGTGTACGAAGAGCTGCGGTAAATTTGAATTAAGTAAGAGTGGGTAGATATTTTTGGATAATTTTGTTTGTGGGAATACGTGTAATTTGAAATAGATCATGATAGAAAATATAATAGTATTTTGCATTCTCAGTGCTGTGTAATTAAATCCCAACTCGTGTATAAAGAGGTATGATAAATTAGAATTAAACAAGAGTGGGTAGGAATTTTTGGATAATTTTGTTTGTGGGAATACGTATAATTTGAAATAGATCATGATAGAAAATATAATAGTATTTTGCATTCTCAGTGCTGTGTAATTAAATCCCAACTCGTGTATAAAGAGGTATGATAAATTAGAATTAAACAAGAGTGGGTAGGAATTTTTGGATAATTTTGTTTGTGGGAATACGTGTAATTTAAATTAGGTAATTATAGGAAATAGTGTTTTGCACTCTTGATGCAGCATAATTAAATCTTAGTTCATGCAAAAGGAGTCATGATATATTTCAATTAAACAAGAGTGGGTAGATATATTTGGATAATTTTGTTTGTGGGAATACGTGTGATTTGAAATAGATCATGATAGAAAACATAATAGTATTTTGCATTCTCAGTGCCGTGTAATTAAATCCTGACTCGTGTATGAAAAGCTATGATAAATTTGAATTAGACAAAAGTAGGTAGATGTTTTTGAATAATTTTATTTGTGGGAATACGTGTAATTTAAATTGGGACATGATAGGAAATAGTATTTTACATTCTCAATGTTGTGTAATTAAATCCTGGCTCATATATGAAAGGTTATGATAAATTAGAATTAAGCAAGAGTAGATATTTTTGGATAATTTTGTTTGTGGGAATACGTGTAATTTAAATTAGGTAATTATAGAAAATAGTATTTTGCACATTTAATGCAGTGTAATTAAATCCTGGCTCATGTATGAAGAGCTATAGTAAATTTGAATTAAACAGGAGTGGGTAAATATTTTTGGATAATTTTGTTTGTGGGAATACGTGTAATTTAAATTAGGTAGCGATGGAAAATAATATTTAGATAATTAAATTATATTGTTTAGTCATTTTTTTAAATTTTTTCTTTGCAATTTGCCTTTGGAGACATTTGCAAATTTTAATATCGTTTTGTTACATTAGCATGAAAATAGCAACCTCCATTGAGATATTGCCTGTGATTTAAACCTATGGATATGAGGTTTCAAATGCAAGCAAGTCCAATGGATATTTCCTTTTCAATCTTCTAATGATGCTAACCGTATAAGCTTCTGCAGCTAATTTATTTGGATGATTAAATTTGTTCTTTCCGTATAACGAATATATATTGTTTAGCAATGACAAATTTTTGCTGAATTTTGTGTAGTATCCCTGTACTCGATATAATTTAATTACGCAATATTAAGAGTACTATTTGGCAATGACACAATAGGCCAATCTAATGCATTATTAGTAAATAACAATAAATAGTATATAAATTGGAGCAAAAGAAGTATGTTGTTCTAAAAGATTATGCAATATTTAATTTAAAATAATTTTTAAAATAGAAATAAATATATTTTTGAGTTCGGCTTAAAGAATAATATTATTTTGTAAATAAAAGAATATATTATTTTACCGAAATTTATAAAATTATATTTTAATAATCCAATAGAAGTATCCCTTAACGTATTGTGTATAATAA
The DNA here is from genome assembly GCF_001483705.2 of Eufriesea mexicana. NCBI lineage: Eukaryota > Metazoa > Arthropoda > Insecta > Hymenoptera > Apidae > Eufriesea > Eufriesea mexicana. Next base: position 1,817,770 of record NW_016908540.1, on the reverse strand, counting down.
CTCATGCAATTATGTAAGGTGTTGATTGATCGTTCATTTGCAACAGTAAGGAAGTGGAAGAGTTATATTTAGAAGTTACTTAATCCTCTTCAACTACTCATAAGTCAAGAAAATAAAAGCAATTCCTATAGAAATTACATTCATCCAGCAAATATCACATTTTCAATAATCACACAATTACCTACACGTAACAAAAATTCTTCCTCTCTCCTCTTTTAATATAAAATTACCTAAACAACGATCCATTTTTCGAATAACAAAATATTCTTACTCTGCTACTAAAATTTATCAGATATATTATAATAGTCAGAAATATAAAAGCAAATATTAAATAAAATATAAAAATATAGAAAAATCACAGTACTTCCAATAACCAGTGAAGTCACGAAAAACGATATCTAAAATTAACAAACAACCACTGTCGCGAAATATGTTTATTGTCGTATTATTAAATTACCCAGCGAAGGTTGGAAGGAAACATTGGATCCCCGGTCTCTGGATTTCCGAGAGAAAACGGCTCTAAGTATAGAAACGCGCGTCGTAATAGTCATAGGCCGTAGGAAAGAAGCACCTAATGCAAATGCAGTGAACCGACTGCATAAACTCGGCGATCCGGCAGAATTACAGCGCGAAGGCTGTCGTTTGTAACGCGACAGCGCTTACAAGTATCGTCCGCGAGGGTCCTAATGGAGCAAAGATTACTTATCGGAGGGCAGTGAAAATGCATTCCTATTATTCTTCCTGGACTTTACCTTACGTTCCTGGCGTACCTGTGCAACGTACTCCACGTGTATTTTATCGATTCTTGTCTCACGCCCAAGCGTGTGCTTCGCGATCCTTGAGGAATTTGTTATTGGAGATTTCGCGCGATTGAAATTACTGAAATTTATCCTCCCAAGGTAATGGAATATTTTATAACTTATCTACGACTCTGCAATTTTTCTGGAACACCTCTGTCATTTTTCAATTTTTATTTCCTTTAATTCCTTTTATTCCACTTTTTCGGTGGATCTGTTTCGTTAATCACGTTACTTATACTTTTATTTTATACGTTTCTTTAATAATTATTATCCTACTTTCGATTTTGCTCATCTACATGCATACACACCAAAACAAAATGGAAGCTTCGTCTTCGCCCATCAACATAACCTATAAAACATCTCCCTTAACAAATATTTTCTCAGATATTTTTAATTACCAGCATTTTTGGTCGTAGAAAATAACTATATGACATGAGATACGTTTATTACACAAATTAACACACTTGTTACCCAATCAAGTGCTAAAATATTAAAGAATCAAAGTTACGGCGTTACTGAAATAACAATGAAGCGACATCTTCCGAGACAATGTATACTATTGTAATAAAATTTCTCCGACTGCCTGGCTCATTCTTCTCGACGAATTAAACCGACTAACGAAGCGCGGAAAGATTCCAAACAAATCGATTTACACTTGGAAGACGCGTTCGTCACGTGGCCACCGCGCGCGCGCAATTTGAATCGTGTAACAGACAGTCGGCGAAACGAGTGGAAGGAAGAGGGAGAAAGAGGGGTAGAGAGATAAAGGAAGAACGGAGAGAAGGAAAAAGGGCACTCGGCCGACACACGGCAGCGGCGAGCAGCAATAGAAACGACAGGGGAGTCTCAGGTGGCCATTTAAGGCACGGACATTTCGTTCTGTCACCGTGTTCCGTGTTCACCGTCGGCCGGCATTGCGAGGAGGCCACCTACGCGCCGCTGCTCGTCCTCCCTTAGCGGCCGCATTGTTTTACAAACGGCCGCCATTTCTCATGATAAGCAGAGTAAAACGAAACTAGACACGGCCCTTTCGCCGCAACGGAACCGGGGAATCCGTTCACCGTGCCGTCACATTTTCGCCTTTTATCGTCCCGGTTCCGCAAACAGCTTTCTACCGTCTTTTTCTTTAGGTTTTTCGTCGTTTCCGGGAGAAATCCCGGTGTTGGAGTAGCGAAACGGAGAGCTGAATTCTTTGAAGGGCACCATTTTGTGTTGTGAAGGTTTTAACCTTACTTTTCGATGGGTGGCTTTTATATGGGATATCGGTGGTAATATTGAGACTGGATGATTAATACATTTGCAAGCGAAACAATACATTTGGTAGAGGATTATAGATATTAAGGAATAGGATAAAGGTGCCATTTTGTAAAAATGTATTATTTAAATTAAAATATGTATTCCTTTTTAAGGTACCGAGAAATACAGTAGAAATATTCGATTTTTTCGTGGTAAAATAAACATTAATATTTATAAATTTACAGTCGGATGTTAATGAGCTTTGAGGTTAACTTCTTATTTATGCTTATTGTTAGTCTTCGTTGGAACCGAATTATTAATTAATAAAATTGAGAGTAGAACGAGTTTGAAACATATGATTTTATTGAATTGACTTGCACTTAGTATCTATTAATCATTACTTAATAAACTTCTGTTAATTATAATCCTTTTTTAATTGTATAATTATATTAATTATATACGCTTGATCTAATAGAAACAAAAGATACAGATACTAGGAAAAGGAATAGTAGTTACACCTATGCTGCACGATGAAATGAAACCTAACCTAAACCTAATTCAAGCCGAAACGAATTTTTATTAATTGGATTGTTGATAAAGCTCAGGTAAACCTCGCTACATGAAAATAATTTGGTAGAAATCTAAAAATGAAACCTAACCTAAACCTCATGCAAACCAAGACAAATTTTATCAATTGGATTATTGATAAATCTCAAATAAATCTCACTGCATGGAAATAATTTAGTAAAAGTCCAGAAATGAAACCTAACCTAAACCGAAACGAAGTTTATCAATTAAACTATTAGTAAATCTCAGATAAATTTTGTTGCATAGAAATAATTTGGTAAAAGTGCAGAAATGAAACCTAACCTAAACCTAATCCAAGCCAAAACGAATTTTCATCAATTCGATTATTGATAAATCTCAAATAAATCTCACTGCATGGAAATAATTTAGTAAAAGTCCAGAAATGAAACCTAACCTAAACCGAAACGAATTTTATCAATTAAACTATTAGTAAATATCAGATAAATTTCGTTGCATAGAAATAATTTGGTAAAAGTCCAGAAATGAAACCTAACCAAAACCTAATCCAAGCCAAAACGAATTTTCATCAATTCGATTATTGATAAATCTCAGGTAAACCTCGCTGCATGACAATAATTTGATAAAAGTTCAGAAATGAAACCTAACCTAAACCTGACCCAAACCAAGACAAATTTTATCAATTAGATTATTGATAAATCTCAAATTAATCTCACTGCATGGAAATAATTTAGTAAAAGTCCAGAAATGAAACCTAACCTAAACCAAGACGAATTTTATCATTTAAACTATTAGTAAATCTCAGATAAATTTCTTTGCATAGAAACAATTTGGTAAAAATTCAGGATGCTCCTATTTCGAGCTTTCACCGAATCTCCGTGGTAAATGTTAAAGTGCTTTCACAGTGATAAAGACACATTTACCCGATTCTCCGAAACTCTAACCAAACTTCGTCGACATTCCAGTTTATCTATAGTTCGCAGGAGCTTAACAAATGTCTCCGTCGCGTTGAACAACCGATCGCCTGAACTCTGACACCGATTTTCCCCCTCGTTCGTTCGCGTCTTCGCCTAATCTCCTCTCCGGCATTTCCGTATTTCTCGTTCTCCGTTCGATACCCAGGAATCCCTGTGTTTCCTCGCCACTCTTCTATGCATCGTTTGCACGCGTGGGCGTAGAATAGCACCGACGCGTAGGTGCATCCTGAGAGAGTGCACCGACATTGTCCCGCGATTAACACTTTGATCCCGGTGATACCCAAGCGGAACCTCGGCTCTGGTCTTCCCACGAAGGTCAACCTAGGGGATGGTATCTATAGAAGCTGGCTTTCAAGTGCGTTTGACGACGTGGAGTGGGCAAGCATTGATTTCTGGTATCGTGTTCACGCGACGTCAGCTTTAGATAGTTGGTAGACGGTGAATGGTAAAGGGATGTAAAAGTAGAAGCTGGCGATTGCTTGTAATTTGGATTGATTAGATTAGGGTAATTAAACACGTGGTGTGGTATATGACTCACTCTGAACTTCAGTAGCATTTCGTGTTCGAGTTAAGCTTTCTCTGATCGAGCTAGAACAATTTTTATTTTATTTTGTTCTATTTTCATTTGAAATATTTCTATATTTTCTGAATAACAATAGGTTTCGCGGTCTCATGCATGTCATAAGGTATAACAAAATTATACTATATATAAATTTAGAGAGGGTTATATTACTGCAATTGGTGGTATAACTGGACAGAATATGATTCTGTGTTAAAAAATAAATCAGAAACATAGAATAACATTTTTTCGTAGAAGACTTTGTTTTTGAGAAAATTGATTTTGAATATTTGCACGGTGATCACGTGCCTGGGTGCCATTATAAAAATGTCGCTGTAGACGTATTTGTTTATGTTCGTGTTTATAAATTTCAATGGAACGTGTTATTTTAGCTGCATCGGTTTTACTAGCCTATTCTTCGCGTTGTGAATAATTAGACTCCATGAATTTGTAAATACAATTGCGCCATTTGTAACACACATGCAAACCAACAGATATTTCAAGTCAATTTTCTCGGAAATGGAGCAATATATGAGAAAAATTTGTTCTATATTTTCGACTCATTTTTTCACGTTCTTAATTTTACTATTGATTTCAGCACACTTTGAATGTACATATTTTATAAACAAAATTATTAGTTAAAGAAATATTTCATTTTCTATCAGGAGTGATATCTTAAAACACTGATGGGGTCACATTAAGCTTATTGTTATTTTGGTAATATAGCGAACAGAAGAATTATTATTATAAAATATTTCATAGTGTCTAATATATTACAAATTACTCTCTTTTTACCAATTATTTTTATAGTCTGATAAATATCATACATCGTACTTTCCAATTCTTCGCCATACTTCCAAATATCATTTGGCATCCATATTGAATACAATAACACGTGACCCGAGAGTGAAGTACAGATGGCGCTGCGGTCAACGTGTTAAATACTTCTACTTCTATCTTTTCGACCTTAAATGCTTCCCATGAACATCTGCTCCCATAAAATTATGGTTATACGAGAGATGCGAAGTAAAATGGTCTAAAATTATTCTAAATTCCCGAGAAGAAAACATAGCAAACGCGTTCGCGTAGTTTTAGAGTTGCATAATTACATGGCAGTGAAAATTTATAATCGCATTATGGAGCATATATGGTCACGCTGTAGACGCGTATAGTCATCTGGAAGTCGTTCATGGTTGCCATACAATCATCCTGCGATAATTATAGCGATTCCATACTTACCCGGTACTTATTACAGCCATTACGTAATCTTTATAGTGATTTTATAGCCGTGGCATTTACAGTGTGTCATTCGCATTCGTTTCATAGTTATTTATAGTCACTTTACAAACTGCTTTACATTCAATTCATTGTCGTTTACGGTCATTTTATAGTTCTTCACTCGCCTCAAATCGCCACGTTATAGTCACTTTATTGTCGTAACAGCTCTCGTATAGTCATTCGCAATCCTCTTGCAACGGGCTTGTTATCGTTCAGAATTATTCAAGAATTTTCCCTTTTCAATTCTTATACTTATTCCGTAATTCATCTAACCTAACCGATCTATTTGTGACTCTGCATATTTTTCTTATTCATTGTTTATTGGTCCGCGTATTATCCTTTGTAGAGACAGAATTAATTAAAAATAAAAATAAAATTAACATTAACATTAATTGGAAAAAATTAAAATTAAAAATAAAATTATTCAATGAAGGAGAAAAATAAAAATATTTCACAAGTAATTCATAGATAATAGCAATAATAGATGCATTATTAATTCCTAAAATTTTTGTTCTATTTTATTTCCAACTCACTCTATTTATTATTATCAATAATAATAACAATAAAGTAGATACTGGGAATAAACTTCAAAGGCAATTACAGATGCGTGATTGAATGATCAAAGGAATGACACGACTATCGATTAACCCAGTTCCAGAGGGTGGATGTCGAAAAAGAAAATCGATTTTCCACCTCGATTCCATCTCGTTCGTGTTGCGCGATATTACAGCTCGCCTTTTTGCATTCGGTTTCTTCTGATCATTCACGCACCGACCGTTGATTAATATGTATGCGGGACACAATCTTTACTACTGTTGCATCGCCGTTAGATAAGACTGTAGGAGGCTTACCGTTACAGCGTGTAAAACGTAAACGCATCGCGTGGCAGGAAGTCGGCATGCAGGCTTTCGACCTCGGTAAATATGCCTCCAACAAGACCACTGTCCATCGTTACGCCTGTAATGGAATATTCAGTTTTAATAAATCAAGCGATGTCGAACGCGGGAAATGGAATTAATTCGAACGAAGTGACAGTTGGAATGGATTTTTGGGATGAGTTAACAAATTTTAGGCTAATTTGTAGGCGGTTTATGATGAGAGGTTTGATTTTATTTGAAGGAGAGAGGAGGTTGAAATTATTTTTTGAAAAATTATTGGGTTATTGGTGGATTTTTAATAGTGGAGATTTAATTTTCATACAGAATTAAATGTTAATAACAGAGTAGAAATTGGAATATCATAAGTGATGGTGATTTTGGATTAATAAATTGTTTCATGAATTTTTTGGTAGAAAATATTTCATTGTTCCTATTAATGTTCGATTATTAGATTTATTGTGAAATAATTAACTATATAATTTTTAAATCATTTTCATCTTCATTAAATGATAAGATTATTTGATAAACCTAAATTATACTAGTGTATAATAATATTATTGCAGTTACTTCTACGATAATTAATTTTCAGAATTTTTTATATTATTGATATATAAATGATAGTTTAATGTAATATATGTGTATATATCATTTCTTCTTCAGTAAATGTTGACAACTTTTGTCTATAAAAAATGTCTATACTATTATATTAATAATATATATGTAATATACCATCAATATTATATTCCTAGTATAAATAGTAATACTAGCATACTTATTTCTTCCACAATAAATTCTAATAATTTTCAACAAAATACCTGCACCCATACATAATTGATATACACATAACTAATATCGGAATTACCCCTGACAATAAATCTTCATACTTTGCCAAAACACATGACTTAATTCCTAATTCTACACAACGTACACACACAGTATTAATATAAGTACATCAAACGTATGTCAATCTATCACCATCCCACCATCTTCCCAACAAGCAGCTACAACTCAGTGGCGCCCTCGCGTCTAACCTATAAATTCCATTTTCCCCTCATGCATAATACTACCACACCCGTTTCTTCCACCACAAATCCTAACAATTTTAACAGAATTGTTAAATATTAATGTACATATAACCAACGCTAACCTTTTTTCAAAACCCATAACCTAATTCTACACATCTTGCACATACAGTATCAATATAAATACATCAAATGTACGTCAATCTATCACTATCCCATCATCTTCCCAACAAGCAGCTACAACTCAGTGGCGCCCTCACGTCTAACCTATAAATTCCATTTTCCCCTCATGCATAATACTGCCATACCCATTTCTTCCACCACAAATCCTAATAATTTTCACAAAATTGTTAAACATTGATATTCATATAATCAACGCTAACCTCTCTCCAACAACAAATCCTCACATTTTTCCAACACTCATAACCTAATTCTACATAACCTACGTATACAATACCAATATAAATTCATCAAACGTCGACCTATCACCATCGTACATCTTCCTAACAAACAGCCTGAACGCAGCTCGCAACTCAATGGCGCCCTCGCGCCAAACCCACGAATTCCATTTTTATATGACGCGCATCCAGGCGTCGCGTGAGGGCAAGTAGTATAACTGCTCGCACGTCAGACGCGTAAAAGCTGCGTGAAAGTGGCGCGCGTCCGCCGCATGGGAACGACCGATAGGATCGGTCGGCCGCGATACGTAGGTATGTCGATGATTTCGAGTGGCACTCGAGTAACTCATGCGTCGATTAAGTGCACCGTCGAGCCATCGGGGCGCGAAGCGTGTGTGAACGTGGCCGAAGAGCGTTGTTTTATCACCGCGCCGGCCGAATGTTGCGACACGTTCTCGATCCGCGTTACACGCCACGGAATTTATTGCCTCTCCGTCCACCGTTCATCTCTATATTTGCCTTCGTGCCTCTATATACGCGGAGTCTGTGAGCTACTGTAACGAGCACTGGGCCGTGTATACATCACTGAAAGCCCCGAGTAACGTGTTACGCGCCGCGTTTACGAAGATGTTGCATTTAAATCGATCTTCGGAAATCGATCTTCGTCTGAGATTGCAATTTTCAACTGGTATTTGGAGACATTCTGCTGCGTTAAAATAATTATTACGTATTTATCTACGCGGCGTTGGAATTTTACCTATAATAAGGAATTATATAACCCACTGGCGCCATTTTGGTGGAATTATTAATTTAAAATTTGCTGCTTCGCTGCTTTGTTTCTCGTCAATAATATGCAGGTTAATTTTTCAGTGCTCAAAGTATAATATATAACAATAAAAATGCTCACTAAGGCCATACGTCGAGGGAAATTGTTGAAAAGAATTACGACCTACTGTAATTCATGAAAGAAACCAAAGTGTTACTAAAAATACTATAGTTATACATAGCATATCGCTAATTATCTATATAGCAGTTGCGACATTATATTAATGTATGGAAAAAGAATATCGCAGGTTAATTTCATTTACGATAACGATAGATGGCATTATTTTTGAGTGAACAATAGAATGTTAAATTGAATTAAATTATTAAGTAGGACAAAGAATACGATGTGCTACATATCTATTATAATTAACGATCACTCACTGTCAATGTGACAACCACTGACGGAGAAAGTCCATCAGTGACCGCCATACTGATGAACATGTTAATTACTTTATGCGTGTCCTTACATGGAGAACGATAGTATTACTGGAAAATATTCAATATATTTTCACTATACACAAAATAACAGCTTCTAATATAGCATAGCTTCACTTCTCTTACTCACGAGAGCCCCAAGTCTGCGAAGCGTGTGTGAACGTGGCCGAAGAGCGTTGTTTTATCACCGCGCCGGCCGAATGTTGCGACACGTTCTCGATCCGCGTTACACGCCACGGAATTTATTGCCTCTCCGTCCACCGTTCATCTCTATATTTGCCTTCGTGCCTCTATATACGCGGAGTCTGTGAGCTACTGTAACGAGCACTGGGCCGTGTATACATCACTGAAAGCCCCGAGTAACGTGTTACGCGCCGCGTTTACGAAGATGTTGCATTTAAATCGATCTTCGGAAATCGATCTTCGTCTGAGATTGCAATTTTCAACTGGTATTTGGAGACATTCTGCTGCGTTAAAATAATTATTACGTATTTATCTACGCGGCGTTGGAATTTTACCTATAATAAGGAATTATATAACCCACTGGCGCCATTTTGGTGGAATTATTAATTTAAAATTTGCTGCTTCGCTGCTTTGTTTCTCGTCAATAATATGCAGGTTAATTTTTCAGTGCTCAAAGTATAATATATAACAATAAAAATGCTCACTAAGGCCATACGTCGAGGGAAATTGTTGAAAAGAATTACGACCTACTGTAATTCATGAAAGAAACCAAAGTGTTACTAAAAATACTATAGTTATACATAGCATATCGCTAATTATCTATATAGCAGTTGCGACATTATATTAATGTATGGAAAAAGAATATCGCAGGTTAATTTCATTTACGATAACGATAGATGGCATTATTTTTGAGTGAACAATAGAATGTTAAATTGAATTAAATTATTAAGTAGGACAAAGAATACGATGTGCTACATATCTATTATAATTAACGATCACTCACTGTCAATGTGACAACCACTGACGGAGAAAGTCCATCAGTGACCGCCATACTGATGAACATGTTAATTACTTTATGCGTGTCCTTACATGGAGAACGATAGTATTACTGGAAAATATTCAATATATTTTCACTATACACAAAATAACAGCTTCTAATATAGCATAGCTTCACTTCTCTTACTCACGAGAGCCCCAAGTCGCTTGTCCACTTAACTCACTAGCGCCACCACAGCCCACATCTACGACAAATCTGTCATAAACCCCGCATACGCGTATCGTTGAATTTTCTTTTAATTTCATTGATATAATCTTGCAGTTTTCTACCTGCTATGCCAACCATATTGTTTTAACCTATAGTTAAACAAGTATAACTGTATCACCATGAATAAAAAGTACTTACACTCACAGATCGTATTATTTTTGGGTGAATAATAGAACGTTAAATTGAATGAAATCATTAAGTAGAACAAAGAATACGATGTGCTACATATCTATTATAATTAACGATCGTTTACAGTCAATTTGACCACTACTGACCGAGGAAATCTATCAGTAACCGCCATACTGATGAATATATTAATTACTACTTTATGTCCTTACATAGAGAACGATAGTATTACTCGAAAATACCACTATATACAAAATAACAACTTCTAATATAACGTAGCTTCACTTCTCTTACTCACGAGAGCCCCAAGTTGCTTGTCCACTTAACTCACTAGCGCCACCACAGCCCACATCTACGACAAATCTGTCATAAACCCCGTATACGCGCATCGTTGAATTTTCTTTTAATTTCATTGATATAATCTCGCAGTTTTCTACCTGCTACACCAATCATACTGTGTTAAACTATAGTTAAACAAGTATAACTATATCACCATAAATAAAAAGTACTTACACTCACATCTAAGCTTCTAGTTTCTTCGACCATCGAAGCGATTCCAGCCGCATTGACGCAACCACTCGGCAGCGATTCCGCAGTGGTCGATCAGCGATTTTTTCGCAAACGGGTGTCGAGACGGTGGATCGCGAAGGCCACGATCCGCGAAAGCGATTTAACATGCGTGACGCGCACCGCGGTGCATAGACGCGCGGCTAGCATACGGTACGAGCGGTTGATTTATCGCGTCTCGGGCTCGTGCGCGCGAGACTCCCTTATCTCCGCCATTATCTCCTCGATTGAAGAAAAGTTGAACTTTCGTGGGTGCGTCCGTTTCCTGGTTGCGCCGCCCGCGGCGCAGAAAAATCCTGGGCCCCGGTAATCGTGCGCTCGTTGTTCTCCTGCATCGATGCCGCACACGCATCGCGTCTCCCGGATGCGTTCCGTTCCAAGAATTTATATCGTGGTTCTGCGGGCATAACGCGGAATTCTTCTGGTTTTAAGTTTGTTGCAGGGAAATTGTTGTCTTTTGGAGCGATCGAAATTTTTAATGGAGGTTGGAGGAAATATGTTTTATTAGAGAATGTTGGTGTGAAGTGGTTCAGTGATAGTTAATCGACTAATCTCTAATTGGGAATTATTGTTTTGTCACGGGATGAGCGATATTTTTAGTTTGGATTCAACTTTCGAGATTTTGCAAGTTTGTTAGTTTGGATTTTGAATATTTTGAAATTTTGTTATTTTGGATGCTTGAAGTTTCGAATTTTGAGAGTTTGAGATTAAAGAATTTTGTTATTTCGAATGTTTGAATCTTGGAATTTTAGAAATTTTATTATTTAGAATTTTTGAAGTTTAGAAATTTGGAGAGTTTGAGATTAAAGAATTTTGTTACTTTGAATCTTTGAATTTAGGAATTTAAGAAATTTTATTATTTAGAATCTTTGAAGTTTAGAAATTTGGAGAATTTGAAATTAAAGAATTTTGTTATTTTGAATCACTGAGATTTTGAAATTTAGTAACTTGCAAACTTCCGAATTTTAGTATTTTTAAATTAAAATTCTAAAATTTTTAATTTAAAATTAAATTAAATTGAAAAGTTTCATTATTTCCTTATATCGAATCTTCAAAATTTTGCAACATTTAAATTTCCATAATTTAAAACCTTGGAGTATAAAAGATTTAGAAAATTTTTAATTTCAAGATTGAAAAATTTTAAAAATTTAATCGTCCTCTGAAAAAATTAAAAATATTAAGAAACTGAAGAGAATTAATTTCGATCATTACCGAGACAAGTGCATGATCAATTTGTATGCCAGGCTAATGAACTACTATCGAACAGGTATCGTTTCAACCAAAAAGAGAAGGCAAACTCTAGCACAGGTGAAAGTAATCCGTGGAGCCTACTAAAGATTAAGAAAAACCGAATAAATTCGAGCGATAAAAGAAAGACGGAATAAAGTGCTTCTCATCGTTAGTTATTTGACGTGGATTAATTTCTCTAATGGCGTGCCTTTCTATTGGTTTCAGAACGGTAAGAGGCTGTTCATCGGGGCGCCAGGAAGTTGGTACTGGCAAGGTAAGGCTCTTTCTCGATACACCTATTCCCTAGTTCGATTTGGGTCGACAATTTCACAATCGATATCACCTTCGAACGCGACACCTTCCTCGACTTGTAAATACGCGTATCAATTTTGTCTCGATTTCTATTTAATTGGATACCAAACGTTCGAAGAGGCTTGGAATTTCGTGACATTACCATTTCCTCTTTGAATACCTAATTTTAATCCTTTGAAGTCGATCTTTCTTTCAGAACAAAGTCGTTTAAGTAATTTAATTAATAATTTCTATAATTTATTACGAATTGTTTAAAAGGTAAAAGAAAATTAAAATTCTGCAAGAAAATTGCAAAATTTTGATCATTCGACAAAATAATGGAATAAAAAGATATTTGGACAGTTTACAAACTTTGAATTTTTTAAAAGTAAAATATGCAAGTTGGATTTTAAATTTTCAAAGTGAAATTATATTTGGAGTGAGATACGAGTGTTAAGAATGTGTAGGTGAAGTTGGAAAAATATTTGGACGCGGAAATTATTTTTGAATTAATTCCTGTTTTATTTGTTGGTTAATTTACGTTTGACAATAATTGGAATTTTTCTACTTTCCGCGAATTTTCTTTATAATTTTTCCACACTCGATTCTAGAATTCGTGTGTTAATTTAGATGTATCATTTTGGTACTATTTTAAAAAATTCAATGTATGTATTCATACATTATTTGTTAAAAGTCCAGAATTGAAATGTTTCAGTACTCTTGTGAACAAGAATATACTATTCTATAATTGTTCCTACTTTTTTCATATTTCAATTATTTTATATAATTCTTCCTACTTTTTTATATTTCAGTTATTTTACAATTTTTCCCAATCTTTTACATTTCAATTGTTTTAAAATTCTTCCTAATTTTGCATATTTCAATTATTCCATAATTTTTTCTGGAATTTTTTATATCCCAATTATTTTGTAATTCTTTCTACTTTTTTATATTTCAGTTATTGTACAATTCTTCCTAATCTTTTACTTTTCAATTATTTTAAAATTTTCCCTAATTTTTCATATTTCAATTATTTTATCATTTTTCTAGTATTTTTTATTTAATTATTTTTTAATTCTATATATCATTCTATTTATAATTCTTCCTACTTTTTCATATTTCAGTTATTTTACAATTCTTTCCAATCTTTTACATTTAAATTATTTTAAAATTCTTTCTAATTTTTCATATTTCAATTATTTTATAATTTTCTCTGGTATTTTTTATATCTCAATTATTTTATAATTCTTCCTACCATTTTATACTTCAATTATCCTACAATTTTTTATACTGCCATTAGTCACGTTGACCTTTCCACGAAATCAGTATACAGATTAAAAGAATTAACTGACGAATCTTCAAAGGGTTAGGAAAATTCGGTGACCAATGGAACTCGAATTTTACGCAGAATTCGAAACTTTATAATTCCAAATAATCTCCCAGACTTCCCCGGGTCAATTAGGCTTCAAAAATTCTCGGCAAAATTGCGATGGAATTAAACGCACCGCACTTTCTACCCCACTAATTGGACGGTATACAGTCACTGGGCCACTAATACGAGAACGAACGAAAACGAGGCTCGAGCTTTTATAATGCCTGGGCGACAGCTACAGAAACACAAAAACACGCGACCATCCTTTGGGTCTTTAAAGTAATTTAGAGGGTTTCGTTGAACGATTACAGGTCAGTTATACTCGATCGACACCAGTTTGAGACTGCCGTTCCAGGCGTCCGTCTTGTTCGCCCCCGAAGCAGAAGAATCAGGTATCGCGGACTTGCAGGCGTCCTTAACGAAACGAGAAATAAAGACGTGTCGTCGTTTAAACCCAGTCACCCCTGTTTAAACATCTCTAATCTGCCGCCATTTTGTTAACGACGAATCGTCCATTAACAAGCGTTGCTTCATGCTCCAAGATTTGTTTGCATTGGTTTTCTTGAAATCGACAGAGCGAAGGGTTCACTGGAGTCGAATATTATGTTCGTGTAAATTAAACTTCAATTTGAAAATTTAAAAAATTTTAGAAAGACGTAAAAATTAGATTTATAACACCAATACAATAATAATTATTTAATTACGAGAGATATAAGTCATTAGACATATTATCTAATTTTTGTATATTAATTAATATTATTAATATATTATAATTAATATATCAGATAATATATATTGTAGATATATCTATCTAATTTTTTTATTTAATTTAAATTGTTTTCTTTTCTTTCCTACGAATTTTACGAATTTTAGTAATTTTTTATTTCTTTTTCTGGTAAAGTATAATATATGGAAGATTGGAATGTGGAATATTAATTAATTTTGAAAATGATATATAGCTAAATAGTATATGGAGATTGTGTTTGAGATAAAAATTGGAATTTTTGTTAGTGTTTGGAAATACAATAGTATTGATTTGAAAAGAATATTAATAATTTTGTGGATTTCGTAATTAGTGTTTCGTGTAAGGACGTAGTAAGAGTAATTATTAAAAAATTTTCGAATTAAAATTATAATAAAACTTGATTAGTTGAAAAATATTAGAAATTTTTACTTTACTTTCTATAGAAAAGTAAAATATGTAAAAGGATAAAAAACATCAACTGGAGTTTCTAGACATTTAAACGCGAATTGAATTTTTCAATTGTTATATAAATTATACAAATTTCAAAGTTAACTTTATAATAATTATTTTAATTTCATATTCTCATATTATATTGTATCGTTATGAACGATATTTAAATTTTTTGCGAATATTACTATAAAAATCTATTGCACCATTATCCTAAAAGTCTCAAATTTTTATAATAATCGTAAAATAAAAATTTCTAAATTCATTTGCAATATCGAATATATTGTATAGTATCTTGCGTCATATAATTTTCTGCCAAAGGATATTAAATTATCCGTATGTAAATAATTAACAATCAAATAACTATTTAAATTTCTATAAATCTATGATAATAAATTCTCATTGAAAACTAAATTATCCACATGCAATTAATTAACAAATAAATTGCTATTTAAATTTCCATAAATCAATAAAAATAAATTCTCATTGAAAACTAAATTATCCGTATGCAAATAATTAACAACCAAATAACTATTTAAATTTCTATAAATCTATAACAATAAATTCCCCATTAAAAACGAAATTAATTAAATTCTCATAAAGAAACTAAATTATCTGTATGAAAATAATTAACAATTAAATAGCTCTCAAAATTTCTACAAACTCTCACCGAAAGCCCCAAGAAATCACAAACTTCCAAAAAGGAAAACAGCTTGAAAACAACTTCTCACCTGTAGAAACAAACGCTCCAGACTTTTCGCTCTGCAAATCCCGAACATCGATCCGAAAACATAAATCACGAATATAAATCACCTCCAAAGCGACAAAACACTCGTGATACCATCGCGATAATCGGTACCCTTTCTCGTCTGCTTGGCCCCCAATAATTAATTTCCAATAATCACGCGTTCATCCGGCTTCCACTCATGCGGACTCACCGCGATTAACCCGACGCCTGTGATTAATAATTCGAAGGAACTCCTGTTGAACTGTCACGCTCAAGCACATCGCGAATGCGAAACCAAAAAGGAAAAGCAAAACAAAAAATCCAAATAAAACAAAATTTAAAAAATACGAAGAACAAAGAATCCTCTTTGTTCCGTCCATTAATTTGCAATTAACGTAGAACACGATCTTGCATGCTTGACAGTTTGAGGCCTGTGACGCCTCTGACGCTCCTCCCCTCAGTGATTAATATCCGATTGATGATTAATGCACCGTGTGCTATGATTACTTATTAATTACTGCCAGGTGAGTCGAGGGTGGCAGTGTTTAACAGGTGCAGGCCCGCTTCTCGCAGCTTCGCGTTGCGGCCAGAGAATAATAATGCGTGGCCAGCCTAGTAGTAACAGTAATGCCGCCTAATCAGGCTCGAGAGAGACCATACTCGAGAGAGACTATAACGCTGGAATTTAGTTGCAGTTGCCTGGCAGTAGCGACCTCTCGATGTATCAGCGTCGCTGATAGAGCTACGCTTGTGTTAGAGGCTAGATTAATTGACAACACGTGGCTTCACGAGCGTGTATTGTTGCAGTTTCTTGTGAAACTTCGGTTTTCTGACTACGATTATGCTGAGACTCGATTGTCAGTAGATTCGGTATGCGATTCGATGATTCGCATGAAGGAGGATATGAATCGAGGTTGCAATAGTTGAGAAAGCACAACGTGTTTACATTCTCACGACTGATTCATTTCACTGACACTCCCTTGATCACAGAAAACAGTAACCGATGATTTTCGTGTGGATAGAAGTGGACACCAATATCTTCTACGTTCTTTAACAGTCAACGCGTTAGTATATTTAGATAAAAATATTTAAATGATGAAAACAGCTCGCAATAAACTTGTAAACTCGTAATAAACATGCAATTTTAAATCAAAAAATTGATTGACACTTTCTAGGAAATTTCTCACTCTTGTTAACCATTACATACCCATGTTTCCTCTTTCATGATTCTCGCACGGATAAAAATAAGAGCAAGTAATTACGAGTAATTCGTCCATTTTCCATTTATTATTGTAAAGTATTATTCCAACATATGTCATAGTGGATTCTCCAAATTCTCCTGCTTTCCACTTTTTCATTTTTATTTCAACACACCTAGTGAATCTCTAATATCCCAGATTTTTCTACCTTCCATTCTTCGTCCATTTTCCCTTTACTATTCTAAAGTACTATTCCAACACATTTCATAATGAATCCTCACTATCTCAAATTTTTGTTTTGCAATTTCAACACACCTAATGAACATCTAACATCCCAGATTTTTCTATCTTCCATTCTTCGTCCATTTTCCCTTTACTATTCTAAAGTACTATTCCAACACATTTCACAATGAATCCTCAATATTTTCCTTTTACTATTCTAAAGTACTATTCCAACACATGTCATAGTGAATTCCCCAAATTCTAGTGTTTTTCACTGCTTTCTTTTTATTTCAACACACCTCATAGTGAATCCTCAACATTCCAAATTTTCCTATTTTCCACTCTTTTATTTTTATTTCGACACACCTAGTGAATCTCTAATATCCCAGATTCTATTTTCCACTCACATTTTTATTTCAACACACCTAATGAATATCTAATATTCCAGATTTTTCTACCTTCCACTCTTCGTCCATTTTCCCTTTACTATTCTAAAGTACTATTCCAACACATTTCATAATGAATCCCCAATATCCCAAATTCTTCTTTTGCAATCTTTCATTTTTATTTTAACACACCTCATAGTGAATCTTCAACATCCCAAATTCTCCTGTTTTCCACCCTTGTTTTCTACTCCAATGTATTTTATAGTAAATTTTCAACCACCTAAATCTTTCTACCTTCTACTCTTCGTTCATTGCCTCTTTACTGTTCTAAGCTACTATTCCAACATATTTCATAATGAATCCTCAACATTTCAAATTCTTGTTTTGCAATCTTTCATTTTTATTTTAACACACCTCATTGTGAATCTCCAACATCCTTTTACTATTCTAAAGTACTATTCCAACACATGTCATAGCGAATTCCCCAAATACTAGTGTTTTTCACTGCTTTATTTTTATTTCAACACACCTCATAGTGAATCCTCAACATTCCAAATTTTTCTATTTTCTATTCTTTTATTTTTATTTCAATACACCTAGTGAATCTCTAAAATCCCAGATTTTTCTACCTTTCATCCATTTTTCCTTTACTGTTCTAAAGTACTATTCCAACACACGTCATAGTGAATCCCCCAAATTCTTCTGCTTTCTACTCTTTCATTTTTATTTCAACACACCTAGTGAATCTCTAACATCCCAGATTCTCCTGTTTTCCACTCTTTCATTTCTATTTCAACACACCTAATGAACATCTAACATCCCAGATTTTTCTATCTTCCATTCTTCGTCCATTTTCCTTTTACTATTCTAAAGTACTATTCCAACACATTTCACAATGAATCCTCAATATCTCAAATTCTCCTATTTTCCACCGTTCTTCCATCATCTCTTTCTCGTCTCAAACTATTTCGCACACCTCGGACTCCATCCTCATCATCCCAAATTCTGCCATCTTCCTCCCATAACCATACCTTCTCGCGAATATCTCACGTGTTACAACCCAACCATCGACCGATACCATCGACGCTATCACAGTTTCTCAGAGATATTAAATTGCTATCTCGAGTCAGCATACTCTCCTACCAATCGTGGTCAGAAAGCCGACGTGTTTGCGAAAGTACGTGTCTGAAATCTCGGTGGTCAAGCTTCGTGATTGACAACGTCAATTGCCGGTTGCTTTTACAGGCCAAGCGTTTTCACAGCCGACGAACAACCCCGCGAAAAGAATGTTCACGAAGGAAGGGCCGGCGACCGAGGACGATAGCTACATGGGTTACTCTGTCACGACCGGCGATTTTTTTGGCAACGGTGACAGCGGCACCGCCGTCGGCGTACCCCGTGGCTCCGAACTTCTTGGCAAAGTATGCTCATGAAATATTAACGCTGGTAAACACGAGTAAGAGGAGAAAAGAAATCGCGAAACCACCGGAGCAATATTTTTTTCCATAGCAATTCTGCAATTTAGTGCAATTCTACTTCACCCCGATTTTCTTCATCCTTCGTACTCTCGAGAATATTTTAATTCGCATAACTGCCGATGTTCGCGTCACATTACGCTTTTTCAATGGGAATCTCTTTGAAACCGAAAATTTCGTTTTGGGTAAAATTATAAAATTGTAGATTATATTATATATATATATATATATGTATTTTTAAAAATTGTTTAATTAAATTCTGACTATACTAAAAGAAGAATAAATTATGACATTAGAAAACAAATTTGAAGAAAGGAAAATTTGATATGTATTATTAAAAAGTCATTTCTCTTGCAGTCATATGAAGAAAAATATTGGAATATTTATATATTATCGATCGTGTACTTTTAGGTATGTTGAAAATAACAAGGAAATAAGTAAAATTTGATTATAGGTCATTCTTTTTACCTCGAACATGACGAATCCTCGCAATGTCACTGGAGAGCAAATGGGAGCTTATTTCGGTTACGCCGTTGCTTCCGGCGATATCGATGGCGATGGGTTAGACGATCTTATAGTTGGTGCGCCTATGTACACGGTACCAGATAACCCGGAAATGACCATCGAGACCGGAAGAGTGTACGTGATCTATCAAAGCGTTGGACCTGAAAAGTTCCGCAAAATTGACTCTAGGTATTTTATTCCACTTATTATTATCTTTTTATTAAATCTAAGCCTTATTCTTATTTCCAATCGCTCCCAATTTTTTCCTTTTTTTTTAATAATCTTATCGATAAAAAAGATTATTCGAAAAAATAATAACGATGTAAATAAATAAATCGATCGAAGGAATAGCGACGAAGTCACTATAGTATTCGGAAAAATTGTCAAAATAGTAAATTATCGAAATAAAAAATAACGAAGCATTTTAATAAATTATTCGAATAAACAATAATGCAATAACGATAAAATATTCGAACAAATCAGTGGAATAAAGAACAATAAAATATTCGGTCAAATTGTCGAAACTAAAAATATCGAAACATTTGAATAAATTATTCGAAGAAATAATAACGAAATATCCAAAAGAATTATTCGAATAAGTATTTAAGTATTCGAATAAATGATTAAATAAACAATTTAATAAGATAAAAATACAAGACATAACAAAAATGTGGGTAGAATGGACAATAATATACGAGAGCTTTTAAACGAATAACTAAAAATATATTTCAATTAAATTATTTTTAAAATATATTTCAATTAAATTATTTAAAATAATAAAATTTATAATAAAATATTAATCTAATAATAAAATAATAATATTTGAAATAATACAAACACTGCACTTTTTCTAGAAGTTTCTTTCTATCACTCACTCACTCACTCTTAATAATTTTAATTTTAATAATTTTAATAATTTTAATTAATTTTACCTGTTCACTCTTTCTTGTTTCTCAGACAACTGTTTCATTCTCATGTATTCTGCTAAACATTCTTTCAAATATCATTCACACGTATATATATTATTATTATTTTATTTATAAACGGACCATAGTCCATTTACATAAAATTTCACATATAAAAGAAAAGCAAACAAATTACACATAATATAACACCGAAGAGACGTGCTTATAAACGCTTTGTTCAGGAGAAACAGCTTTGATCAATAATCATCCGTAATTATCTTTTGAATGTTTATAAAGACCAATAAAAAAATCTATACGATTATAAAGAGTGTTTGAGTCAGTAATAATACGATAAATTGGATTAATTAATCCATATGTAGATCTGGACATATGTATATGAAAACCTGCTCTAGATCTCGATACACGTTCTGGCACGTAGAAATTAATTTGCGTAAAAAGAGAGGAGCAGTCATTGTGATTATTAATTAAATTAAAGATAAAACTATGGTCAGCTATTCTCCTTCGTGCAGACAATGTTTTATATTTATATTTATATTTCTTTTATATATATGCACAATTATAGGACAAACGAGTTTCACTCATTCAAAAAACACAAAAGGGTTCGCTCATTTCAACAATTTGAATAACCATTCGTCACGAGTAATCAACTATATCAAGCACACGATATTTACCTATAAACAACCTCACCTGTTCACCACCATTCATATCAACTTACCCAAACATCCATCCGAAGCACCTCGAACAATCTCCACCACCGCCGGTACCAAAGATACGCTATCCCACGGAACGAGCGAACCCCTGAATCCCCCTGATCCATACCTCGGGCCCATTGGCGAAGGTCCGAAGGATCAAGCAGAAACTCGAGCACACACGCGGATCGTTGAACTCCGCGATAATTGCTTATCGTTATCCAGGGACGGGGAAAGCAACCGTGGCCGATTCGGCTTGTCATTGGCCACTCTGGGGGACATCGACCGTGACGGGTACGGCGACTTCGTGGTGGGTGCTCCTTACGGTGGTCTACGTGGTCACGGCGCCGTGTACATCTACAACGGTTCGCCGACCGGCGTGCAGGAAAAATACTCGCAGGTGATCTACGCTGAGAACCTCGACGTGCCGATGGAGACCTTCGGGTTTTCCGTGGCTGGTGGCCTGGATCTCGAAGGGAATAATTACCCCGACCTCGTGGTAGGCGCCTATGAGTCTGGCACCGCTGCGTTCTTCAGGTCCAGGCCGGTCATTCAGGTGGACTCTTACGTGTCGTTCGATCTAGAGTCGAAGCTGATCTCGCTGGATGACAGGAATTGCACGCTGTCCGACAGGAGCAGGGTTACCTGTCTGCCTCTCAGGGCTTGCTTCAAGTACACAGGGGAGGGCGTGGGCCCTGCGCACCGCTTCGACGTACAGTACGTCCTGGACGTGAAGAAGACCAAGAACCCCAGACTGTTCTTCTTGGAGCTGGAGGGGAAGAATACTATGAAACGCATGATCCGGGTGGAACAGAATCAACAGTTATGTCACACTGTGCAGGTGAATAATTTTGCTTTCGGTTTGAGAACCACTGTTTAGTCGTCGTCCTTCTTAACGTTAGAGTTAGATCTAACGATCTCTAGCGAGTTATTAAATCTGTGGATATGAAGATAAGGGAAGAAGTATACGTATATAGGGTGGGTTACCACATATTGTCATCTACATATATTATTATTATTTTTTATTATGTAGTCGTTTTGCTACCACCTAACAATCCTATAATTTTTATTTATTTTTCCATCGATTATATTTTTCTTCATTTCCTACAAAATGGATACGAATTTTTATTTAGATGGAACTTTAATTTTACAGGATGGATCAGCACATATTGCCATCTAGATATATGTTGTTATTATTTTTTATTATCTATCACTGTCGTTTTGTTGCCATCTAACAATCCTCTAGTCTTTATTTATTTTTCCATCGATTATATTTTTCATCATTTCCGACAAAATGATTACGAATTTTTATATAGATGGAACTTTAATTATACAGGGTGGGTCAGCACATATTGTCATCTAGATATATGTCGTTATTATTTTTTATTATCTATCACCGTCGTTTTGCTGCCACCTAATAATTCTACAGTCTTTATTATTTATTTTTTCTTTATTATATATTATTTATTTTTCCAACAATTATATTTTTCATCATTTCGTGAACATAACATTATTGTAATGTAGCATGTGATGTAGAAAATTATCACATTGAGTTCATAATATTAACCATAAAGTCAAAATTTCCTACCAACATTAAAATTAAAATATACCCTAAACTAATGATTTTTTAACATAAATAGGTTAACACTTTTTTGCAAAGAATGTGAGGGAGCATCAGTTAATACAATAAAAAGTATATGATTCTAGTTATAAAAATATTAATAACCTTCGTATACCCTTTACACACGCCTTTGCACCCTGTCTTCTGTCATACTCATGCTCCCTCTCTCAATCGCGCGTTTCTCAGGCACTCCTCACAGCCTTGCACTCGGTGGGTCACGTATCCTAAACACTCAGACGCATGCCTAGGCTTTTACTCTGCACTTGCATTCGACATCATAAATATCCCATTCGTGCGATCCTTGAACGTGGTCACTCGTCCTTCCGCACGCATGACACTCGATGACTCTCTGAACGCTCGAACCAAACTCGAGATGGCAGTTTATTATGCTCCATTTTCGAGAAATGGCTCAAGCGTTCCCATGCACTCTGCAGTCGTACCTACGCAAAAGGTACTGTCACTTGCGGTGACCTTATGCCCTAATCATGCCGCACTCACCATTCCCACAAGACCTTCTTCGAAACTTCGACTAACACCTTTCCAATTGTTCACCTCGCCAAACCCCAGATCGCTGTTTATTATCCTCTATTTTTGAGGAACGGACCAAGGGTTCCCATGAACTCTGCAGTCGTATCTACGCAAAAGGTACTGTCACAGACGGTGACCTTTACCATTTGAGTCCCAAGCAGCGCTTGAGACTTTCGGAAGAACACGGTCGAAAAATCCTGAACAGCGCGATAACGCTTGCCTTAATCGAGTGCGAAGAAGTTCAAACGGTGCGATAGCGCTTGTTTAATTTTATGTCGAGAAATCCCAATCGTCGCAATAGCGCTTGTTGATAATATGTGACGTACACGCATCAACAAAGTTGAGCGCGATCGCGCTGCTTGGGACACGAACGGTTAATTACGCCACGCTCGTCATTTCTATAAGACCTTCGAAACTTCGACTAACACCTTGGCAAAGTGCAATTGTTCACCTCGGCAAAACCGTTTGCACCTAAAAATAAAAGAAGACCTGTCTCTAAAGTTTGCAAAATTATCCACAGGTCTACGTGACACCAAACATCCGAGACAAGTTGACATCCCTGGACGCCGAAATGAGGATAAGTCTCCACGAGGTAGGCTTCAGGCAACAAAACCGAGCAAGGAACCCCACGGATCCCTTGGACCCCATTCTCGGCTCGACGTCGTCCAGGAAGGACTCTTTGTTCATCAGAAAGAACTGCGGCCCAGACAACGTCTGCATCCCCGATCTCCAGATGAAGGTGGCGTCGAACGTGCAGAAGTACCTGCTGGGCTCTGGCAAACGGCTCGAACTAGACGTCCTCGTGCACAACATGGGCGAGGATGCATTCGAGGCGACGTACAACTTGAAGCTACCCACCGGGATCGATTACATCAAGGTGGAGAAGATAGAGACCATGGGGGTGCCTGTGCAATGCTCCGCGCCCAAACAGACGAACAACAACACCCTTCGTTGCGATATCGGGAATCCATTACAGAAGAACGGACTGGTGAAGTTCAAGGTGCTGCTGCAACCTGTCACGTCTCACGGGATGAAACCCATCTACGAGTTCGAGATGAACGTGAACACGACCAATCCCGAGAATCCGTCCACCACAGACGACAACGCGTATGCCCTGAAGCTGCCAATCTGGATCGAGACTGATCTACGAGTGGATGGCGAGAGCAAACCGAAGGATCTGTATTACAATCCGGATAATTATACCCTGGACGCGAACGCCAGCACCGAGGCGGAGTTCGGACCTGCTATGACGCACAATTATACTATTAGGAACCAGGGTCCGTCGGATGTCATCGAGGCGGAGGCTTTTCTCATTTGGCCTGCGCAAACCTTGGCTGGGAACGAGCTACTCTATTTGCTTGAACAGCCTGAAACTTCTGGACCCATCGTCTGCGAGTCTGCCAATGCGAATTACCTTAGTCTGCAGGTATGGCTGCTGGATGGGTAGGGATACCGTGCAGAGCTGAGAAGGAGACGAGTCTAATTGGATAGATGTCATAGATACGTCTTCTTTTGTGTAATTATAAATTGGATAGGCAAAGTCTTGTAATTGGTTGACAGTTGGTAGACATTATTGACAGACAATTGGTAGAAATTTTGTAATTAGGTCGTATTTGGAGGTCATAATTAAATTACGTAGTAATGTAGCATGTAATTAAGTCATAATTGAATTATGTAGCATTATAGAATCACTGTTAGGGATCACTGTTAGTCGGAAATGAAAAATGGAAGAATGTCAATGCAATTTGTGCTACTACTACGTCTGTATTTGCTGCTATAAATTGGATAGGCGAAGATTTGTAATTGGTAGACATTATTGGCAGACAATTGGTAGAAATTTTGTAATTAGGTCATAATTGAATTATGTAGCATTATAGAATCACTGCTAGGGATCACTGTTAGTCGGAAATGAAAAATGGAAGAATGTCAAGGTAATTTGTGCTACTACTACATCTATATTTGCTGCCATAAATTGGATAAGCCAAGTGTTGTAATTGGTTGACAGTTGGTAGACATTATTAACTGACAATTGGTAGACATTTTGTAATTAGGTTATATTTGAAGGTTATAATTAAATTACATAGCAATGTAGCATGTCATTAGGTCATAATTGAATTACGTAGCATTATAGAATCACTGTTAGGGACAACTGTTAGTCGAAAATGAAAGATGGAAGTATGTCAGTGTAATTCGTGCTACTACTACATATGTATTTGCTACTATAAATTGGATAGGCGAAGTTTTGTAATTGGTTGACAGTTGGTAGACATTATTGACAGATAATTGGTAGAAATTTTGTAATTAGGTCGTATTTGGAAGTCATAATTAAATTACGTAGTAATATAGCATGTAATTAAGTCATAATTGAATTATGTAGCATTATAGAATCACTGTTAGGGATCACTGTTAGTCGGAAATGAAAAATGGAAGAATGTCAATGCAATTTGTGCTACTACTACGTCTGTATTTGCTGCTATAAATTGGATAGGCGAAGATTTGTAATTGGTAGACATTATTGGCAGACAATTGGTAGAAATTTTGTAATTAGAGCATAATTGAATTACGTAGCATTATAGAATCACTATTAGAGATCACTGTTAGTCGAAAATGAAAGATGAAAGAATGTCAATGTAATTTATGCTACTACTGTGTCTGTATTTCCTGCCAAGAATTTTGTTGTCAAGTTCTTGACAGCATCGAGGTATCCTCGTGTTTCTCTTCAGCTCTGCATAATAATTCGTTGATATTATGAATTCAGAGGAAACGATGAATGACGAGATTCACAATATTCTCGTGTCTCTTTCAGTTGGACAAACGCAGAAAGGTGTACTCGCACCACGCGGAACCATCTGGAGTGTACCTGCACGAGTCGGGCAAGACGATCAACGTGCAACGGGAATTCGGTATCAAACCAGAAGTTCTAATCACGTCGCAGAATAACTCGGGAGTGAGTACCATAAGCACCGGAGACCTGTCTTCAGGCAACACTGGCATGAGCTTCCATATGGAATCTGGCAGTCATGGAAGCACTGTGGGCACTTTGGGCAGTGGTTTCCGGACCAGCGATGCCAGCACTTTGGGTGCAAAGGAACCTGACTTCGAAGGCCGGCTGTTGCATCAATCTCGCAACAATTCTGGAGCCTACGAGAACCGCTGGAATGTTGAAAGTAATGCTTCTGCGAATCACTTTGACAGATTTCGCTCTGAATCGAACGCGAGCGACGAAGGATACCAGGAATGGATGAGACACGTGCTGGAGCAAGAGGCACAACGTCGACACGATGAAGAGTTCAAGAGACAACGAGAGGAACAGGAACGTTTGGATTATGAAATGCGACAGAAAGAGGAGGAAAGAAAGTTTCGAAAGGAGGAGTTGAGGAGGCAGTACGAGGAGAAACGAAGGAAACAGGAGGGAGAGGTGGAACGAAGAAGACAAGAGGAAGAGGAGGAACGAAGAAGACAAGAGGAAGAGGAGGAACGAAGAAGACAGGAGGAAGAGGGGGAACGAAGAAGAATGGAGGAACAGGAGATACGAAGGAGACAGTGGGAAGAGGAGATGCGAAAGAGGCAAGAGGAGGAACAGAGAAGAATACAGGAAGAGACGAGTAGACGTTACGAAGCTTCTTCTAGAGGATATGGCGGTGGACAGGGTAGGTTGATCAGTGGTGATAGAGAGGAAACTATTCGGCCAGGAGAATTCGGATTCCAGCTGCGTAACGTTAGCTCCACGCAGGATCTTGAACGATTATTCGGATCCTTATCGAAATCAGCGAGTGGCTATGAGCTGTACCAGAGACAGGGCAAGCATTATGTTCAATTTATGGGGCGATTTAGAACATCTCCTGATGAGAGAGAGTTCATAGAATTCCAGGATGGCTCTACGTTTCCTCTTCAGAACAGTTACGGTAGTCAGAGCTATAGCTCAGGCTCTGCTGGGCCTACGGACAGCAAATTCTTGAGGATAGAGGGTGAATTTTTCATCGATTCAAATGGGAGGAGGTACATTGTGCTTAACGATGGTCGTAGGTTCCCTCTACAGGGTTCCTTCACCTATACCGAAGAAAGAACGTACACGTTGGATCCACGTGGCTACCAAGGAGGTAGGACAGGTAGTAATTACGAATCGAGAAATTATAGTCATTCTTGGAACGAAGGGCCTAGGCAAGATGGTGGCATAGAAAGGGAACACGAGACCCAGTATACCAGTACTCACGAGGAAAGGAGAACAGAGGAAAGAAAGGTGACTAGCAGGGTCTATGGAAGAGACAATCGCGAAACCTTCGAAGAGGGTGCATCGACTAGGGTTCCCAACACTAACGAAGGCTCCAGGTTGAAGAGAGAAAGCGACATGATTAGCGTAAAGGAGTTCAAGAAGTTCGAGAAACTTCACAGAATACCTAGGGACCTGGACAAAGACCCTATGATCCCCCAGGGCGAAGTTGACGACACTGTGGATGACGAGAGTGATCCTAAGTCACAGGGATCGATTGGCCACTGTGACAGTGCCAAGTGTGTCGCACTGAAATGCGTTTTGGGTCCCCTGAAGAAAGATCAGGAGGTCTGGATTGTGGCTAGGTACAGGGTAGACGCGAGGACACTAAAGAAGGTGACTCTTCAGGAGAAAGTCATGGTCTCGACTAAATTGGTAGCTAAGGTCACGAAGCAGCCGTACATTGGTGCACCTGCTGAACAGATGATGAGGAGCCATGAAATTAAGACAAACGTCGAACCAAGTATAACGCCATCTGTGCCGGATGTTATTCCACTATGGGTTGTGGTGCTCTCTGCCTGTGCTGGAACGATCATCCTACTGCTGCTTATTTTCTTGCTACACAAGGTTTGTTTATGCAAATTGATCCCCATAGGTTTATGTAAGATACTGTACTTGATGAAGATATTGAGGTCTGCTTGTTGAATCTGCAGAGTGTAACTGCTGAAATTCCCCATGAGAAACGTTTGTATTCTGCTCTTGTTTTTGGACACAATATTTTACAGCTGATTTTTTATCCCAGTAAATGAAAAATTAGAAGGATTAGGTGTCTCTAGAAATGTAATAATTATACTTGGTGGAGCTTGTTAACTTCAGAATTGAATTATTTGTTTCTGGTACATGAAAGTGTTCATTTTTAATACAGTATAAGCAGCTTTCACACCCGATACTTTGTTTGAAGAAAAAAAAAAAAAAAAGATGAAAAATAATGGTGAAAGAATTTCTCAATGCTACACAAGTACATTGTCTTGTATACTAATATGTAATAATGCTAATAAAAATTTGTGGGTTCATTATTTAAAGTAGACAATTGAAGCCTTTATCTTCAGATTCAAAATTCAAATTTCCCAATAATTTTTATGATACAGATACAAATCTTTTATTTAAATTGGTAAGAAAATAAAAATTCTAGCTTTGTAGGTGATTGAAAAATATTCATGTAACAATGCTTCCTTCAAAAGATTCGTTTACTGAAGGATACATGAAAGACATATGGAATAGTGCTCATGAAAATGAAATTAATGAATAAAATGGAATTGAACACTAAAATACCTTTCTTCCACAGTGCGGATTCTTCAAGAGGAACAGACCGTCTGACGCCCCAGAGAGGGAGCCATTGAACAGGAACGGCGACTTCTAACACGATGGCGATTACTGTAAAAGATTAGCCAAGACTCGACCAGCGGGATCCATTTCCGAAAATCGTCGAACGATCTGAACGAACGAGCCAGGAAGTGCCTTAATCCTCCTCGAATCTCGCGAAGGAGCTGATCTATGCACTGGCTGGGTCACAGCTCGTCACACGAGCAACGAGACTAACTGTAATTAACAAAATCGCGAGTGCCTTTAATCTCCAGGCCAGAACAGGCAAACTGCGAACAACCATTTGCAGAAACGAGGTTCTGGAGCGATTCTGCGATTATTTTTTACTGCCACTGAATACTCCTTCCAGCTCCTGCAGCTCGATCATGCAAGTTTCTAGTCAGGAGACGTTCTTTTTTTCCCTTTCTCTTAATTATTATTATACTCTCCTCTTCTCCCTCTTCTTTTTCCAATTGTCTGTAATTTACTTAAGCCATTCGCTCGTCGATTGTAACGAGCAATAACGATCGAACTGCCTCGATGATGTGGAGATTGAAAGAAAAATAGTCCGCAGAAATGCCTTGCTATTTATACGTTGGAGAATAGGTTGCACTTTTGTACTCCGTTTTAGAGCTTATCGTTACTTATCCTTCCCTCGAGAAAACGTTTGCGTGCGAAGAATTCTGTAAAACATGGCGACCGAAGGGGAAACGATTTATTTCTGATTTTATTCGACGGAATTGTGTACAAACGATAATTTGCTTCTTGCGATCC
Source organism: Eufriesea mexicana (assembly GCF_001483705.2). Taxonomy (NCBI): domain Eukaryota; kingdom Metazoa; phylum Arthropoda; class Insecta; order Hymenoptera; family Apidae; genus Eufriesea; species Eufriesea mexicana. The sequence goes on along the minus strand of NW_016908540.1, from coordinate 1,788,187 downwards.
AAACAATTGCGAAATAGTTCGAGATTGCCGAGATAACTGTCCAGTTTTGTGCATTGTAAATATACGACGGTATATTCAGGCTTTTCTGCTGAGATGCTCAGTATGTCGATGTAATTCTGGTTTCCATTGGTAAGGACGTTTAATCGGCCTGAATGCTTCGAGATTCACGTCGACAGGGATCTCATTCATCGACAGTCGATTTACGTTTTCTCTCCACTATTTTCTTGTTTTTTTAACGAGCTCGAGAACGGGAGTTTTCGATTATTTATTTGAAATTTCTACATTATTATATGTATATGTATAACGTATGATAGAGCGCTGTAACATGTAACCGGGGCTTGCCCTGGCTGTATGTGTGTACAATCTTGTAAATTATTAATTGTATTACTAAAACCGTTCAGAAAATAACTAGCTAATGCAAATTAATAATTGTGTAGAGAACAAACGAATTCCCGGATAAGCGGGAAGGTAGGAACTGACTTGTACATACAGATTTAAGATGTAATATTAAAAGAAAAAGAAATATATATATATATATAATATTATTAATATTAAGGATGACACCTTATTTCTAGATGCGATTGAGAAACGAATGTTCAGTAAATTTTAGGAATTAGAAAAAATTTGTAATCCTTTCTCGATGAATCTAATTTATATCTCTTCTTTTTTGCCACTAAATTAATTATTAATCATGGCTGGGTAGATGATGGCAATGTTATCAAATCAGGATGTATGTGGTATATGTGCTTGGAAGAATTCCACTGCCCGCAAAAATCTTTGTAATTGTATCCTTATTTTAGGAAATTCATAGCAAAATGAGCAGAAAGGATTCATTTTTCGTACAATCATTTATTAGAAAAATCACAATGACGTAACAGTAGTAAACATAAAACAAATGCATGATCACCATTAACATCATATTCTCATTGTTCTCACTACGACAGCTGTATAGATCGTTTTCTTTTTTTTTTTTTGTCAGTTTGGAATTAATTTGTTAAGTTACGACGTGCACAAATGATAAGAAAATTGTTCCACATATAAAAAAATATATGTTTCGATAATCTCTTTCGTTCAATAGATTTTTCCCTTATTCTCCATCTTTGTTTTGCTTTTCATTGTCATTGATAAAATATATACAAAAATAATCTATGAGTACAATCATTTTGTAAAATATACTACCATATTTTATTTAATATTTATTTTTTTTTCATTTTTTTTTTTCTTTTTTCTTGCATTTGAAGAGCCTCAAAGTAGAGAAGGACCTTTAGAAAAATTTCTGGTTCTTTCAGTAATTTATTTTACGATCGAGCGAAAATGGTCTGCGTAGATTCGTGAGACGAAATGAAATCCATCACGAGGATGAAGTAAATCTTATAAAAATGTTTTTCCTCTACATCTTTTTCCTTCCTTTTTTCTTCCTTCTCTAGTGAGCTGTCGTTGGACAAAACGTTACAAAAGTCGATATTTAAAAAAAGATACGTATAAAAAAGGAAATCATGAAACGTTTTTACGTTCATACACATATATCCCCTCCAGAATTATAGCTAAAAATACTATTTGTTAATTATATACACGTACTATTAACCCTTCATCGACGAGCGACGTGTAGCATGTGGTCCAATGTCAGTATTATTCGCTATTTGTGTATATCACACACGTCATACTTTGATTTTTGTAAATAAGTTTTCAATCATTGTAAGATCTTTATATACCAATTTGAAGTATTAGAAACGAACCTTCTAATGATATGATTTTTCATTTCGTTTAAATGTTCAGTCTTCTAAATCTAAACGTCTTTCTAAACGTCTAAAAATTTGCCAACTTTCACCATTCTTTCATTCACTAACGAAACTACTCCGTCGTTGAAGGGTTAAAGTGGTTTACCGAGCAGAATGATTTACGTTTGCTTGTTATCTCTCGTTTAGAGTACATTGAAAAATTAAAATAAATATATTCAATGCACCGAAACACACATGTGCTAATGAACAATATGTATGTACAACAATATGTATATACAGCTGCTACCGAACGCGTGCCAGACATTCTGCTCTGATTCTTCCTAGAAAATTACTATCATCGAGACATTTTCTTCCCTTCGAAGCTTTCGCTTGATCTCAATTAGACGGAGGCTAACTAAAAGATTTACGATCCACGGACGATAATTCAGTTACGTTTACGTGATCCAACGATCTCACGAATCGGTGTCGTGAGGTAAGAAAATACTAAACAAGAATGATAATGTAGTTGTACCCGTAATCATTAACACTCGCGACATCATCACCACATTTAACCTTGGAATTTTTCTAGTTTCTATATATGAACGATTGAACTCTTTTTCATACAAAAGAAGTGCATGATTCTGTCGCAAGACGAAGGAATAGACGATATTTCCTAAAGTTTTATCGTTAACCGATTTACGACAATATTCCGAAATCATCGTCTAAACTTCATTGTCGTTGCATGACGTAACTAAATCATGCACTTCTTCCTGAGGGTCATCCTCCGGAACCTGAAGACAGACGAATTAATTGAAGATACTAATTTCAACTATCTATACATAAAACATTATTGAATATTTAAAGTAAATGACCATTCTTACTTTCCATTGTAATTGATTGCCAACGTTGTAAAGCTCCTTCAATGATTCAGACAACTTCGCAGAGCATTTTAACTCTTTGTACTTGCGATACAATTCAAGAGCAGCGCTGGCATCTTCGGCAGAGTCGTGTGTTTCCGACTGAATTTTCTTACCCAAAAAGTGCCACGTAAGGAAACGCAATGACACCATACGATGATGAGGTAAATGAAACAACAACACTGTATCTACGATTTGTTCAGGCGGTACGACTAAATTTATCACCCTGCGAATATCGAGAAAAGGCATATGCAAGATGAATATATTAAAAGCAAAAATTGAGTAATTACCTAAAATCATTTTTTAGGCCGTGACCAACAAATATGATCCCATTATCAACAAGAAACCGCAATTTTTGGTACGTTGACTTTAGAGTGGTCAAGTGTTTGCTGCTGAAGTTTGCATCTAAATCACCAGGTTGAATTCCACTGAATTTTGTCAGATAATCTACTACTTGTTCTTGAGTGCTTATGTAATCATCTATAAAGGGAGTTCCTTCTAGGGGACCCTGCCTATTCAAGAAATTGAAAATATTACACACAAAGCAACAATTCAAGAATATCATTAGCTATAACAATATGAAGAGAATGAAAATCAGAAAAAACTGATAATTAAAAATGATACATACCCACGTATACAAGTGATACGTGCAACAGACATGTGACTTGGTTTTATAGTGGACATTTTTCCATCACTTCGAAGTTCAGCTTCTTCCTGATTCAGTGTTACGAATTCCGCATCAATACCAACTAATTCCCCTAGAAATATAATTTTATGTATTATTAATATTGTATCCTACATCTAAATAATTGTTTTCGAAATTAAATTGACACCTTTTTTAGGCATTTCGTCGGATGTCAACGGAGTAAATGTGATACCCCTAGTTCCTCCACTACGAGCAATACATTTATCTTCACCAAACACGTCATAGGTAAGAGGACTGACAAACGGTGCTGCTTCAGGTGCTGGCACAGCCGTGTAATGAAGTACACATGGGACTTTCCAATCAAGATTGAACCATACCGCCTCTTGCGGAGTCACTGCGGATATACTAGATGAAATAGAAAATTTTTCACAGCAAGTTAAAATTTAACGCTATGAAATAATCGCAAAAAATAAGATTTACATTTACAACATTTATATGTACCAGAGAACCTAAAATCTTTCCGTACCAAACTATAATCCATATAATTCTTCGTTAATTATTTTATTGTTTTTTAGCCAAAAGACTAAATTATATTTACATACCAAAAGTCATTAAAAATGTACCACTGCGACACTGCACTGCCAGATGATCGTTCATGATAACTTGGACCAACTCGTAACAGAGCAACGATATTTCTTCTGTCTTCGTTACTCTTATCATCGATGTAACAAACAACGGCATTAAGGCTGTACTGAACTTTACTTATTTTATCCAAATTCTCATCAATTTTGTTTTCTTTCTCTATATCCTCGTTATAAAGTTCCGTATTAATGTGATTTTCAGTCTCTTGGTCCTCGAAATCATTCTCAGGAATCTCAGAATCTTGTACCTTATTATCACCCTGTCCATTTTCTATTATGATCTCCTCGGTCGATTTTCTACTTTCATTGAGATTAATCTCCGGACTACTAATCTTTTCCACGAATAATTCACCGCTATTGCTTAAAGAAATTTCTATATTGTGTGGTATCCATGAATGAGAATAGTACAAGTGACTAGGTGGTGTCGCAACCGATGTTGAAATTGTTGTGGGAGGAGTGACCGGTGGCGTTGATATATTTTCTAATAAAATATTAAAGTAAAGAAATCGAAAATATCAAATATCAGAAGATTAACGAAGATACTGACGCATATAAGATAGACCATAGTACCTGGATCTCTACCAATGTGCCTAAATCTACAACCAATTCGGGTACAATTGTTACCGTATCGACAAGGTTTCACGGTAATGGGGACAGGACTTAAAGATGGGCTACTTTCTTTGTCGCTTAATATTTTCTTAACTACTATGTCCATTTGAGTTTGCCAAAATGCTTTATCCTAAAATGACAATAATTTTTAAACGTTACAAACCACCGCTGTATACTTGCAGTCTAAAACTGCTAAATTTTCATGTAATGTGCATATAAATATGTGTTGAATACCTGTTGTGTATCTAAACCACAGTTCAAAGCCAATATTTGAGGTAGTTTAGTCAACTGTCGAGATTGGAGGGTAGGTGTAAATTTCTGACAATTATCGCACCATGCAGGTGTAATTTTCTCGGGTCTTAAACTGCGGGCAAGAACACTCGTAAATGGAACCTCTTCTGCTATAATGGATAAAAATTCATTTTTAATTCGATGTAGATATCGAACGTACGTATAATCTAAGATATGACTTACAAGGATGTACTAATTCCGGATAAACTAAATTACATAGCAACATGATGGAATGTTTTGTAGCTTCTTGCTCACATTTCAGACAACGGTGTATGTGCATTTGATCCGATCCAAACAGTCGACTGATTTCTGTTTCTTCGTCTCGTACCTCGCTTTCTTCCACAGACTTTCTATTGTTTTTATCTGTTCACAATAAACAAATATTTAGGATTACTTGAACATCAATTTGCATTGAAAAGTTTATACGTAATTATAATACTTAGATTAATAATAAAAATTTATGGAAAATATATGTAATATAATTAATGCTCTTTCATAAAAACTTATTTACTACTGTACTACTAAATAAGATGTTTCAGGAAAACGCTATTTGTATCAGCAATATCTACACTTAATAAAATTATTTACTATCAATAACAAAGTATCTCCGATTTTTACAAAAATTTGTATTGCTACAATAGAAGATATATTAAAATTAAATTCGACTTTTAAGTTCAAAGTGATAAAAACAGTGATATTAAAATAGGAATACATAACTCGTTTAAATTATTCTGAAGTGATCTATTTTTTGAGAACTACTAATTAAAAGTTTAATAGGTATATTAAGAGTTAAAGTATTGCGAATACAAATAGAATTTTTACAAATAGGCCATGCATTCATGGAAAACAATGTCTTCTTTCCTCTAAAAAAAAGAACAGAAAGCGTAAGTAAAACGAAATATAAAAAGAAAAAACAAAAAGCTCTCTACAGAAATATAGAATAATAAAAGAAGAAAGTATTACTAGAATGCAAATATAAAAATATGCTTGTTTGGTTAAAGAAAAGAAGAAAATAATGTTATATTGGTCAAGTAAGAGCACGAAATATACAAAATGAAAAATAAACACAAAAGTGCCCAATAAAAAGGATACACGTGAATTGTGTTTACCTTTCGACGTGATCCACATATATTTACCATTCTTCCCTTGCTTCCGCCTCTTTTTCCTTTCTTCCGCATGACTTCTATATCGAGAACCGATATCCTGCAAAATGCTAGGGAAATCCTGCTCGTTATAGACGAATAGCGGACATTTTGGTCCTGTTTTAAGTCGAGCTGCTTCTTCTTCCTCTTGCTGTCGTTTTCTTGTTTCAAGAATTTCATAATGGATCTGATGTAATATAAACCTGTTCCAACTCTGAAATTTAACAATACCATTAATCTACTGATATTTATTCAGCAATTTGTTTCTATGAAAAACAAGTTTCGTGGAATTCTAAATTATTATTTAATGTTAACAAAAAAATCTAAATAGCAAGTTTATTTATTACATATATATACAGTAAATGTTTATAGATACAGATCAATACATCATTCTTCTTTCAGCCTGAATCCTAATATAGTAAATCAGGAAAGTATATTGGATGGGTAATAGAAGAGTTATCAAATATTTATATAAAATAGTCACTTATGATAAGTATAATTAATGGATAATTATAATAATTAGCACTAAAACATCTAAAATTCGACTAATGTTTTGCAGGCAATCATACTGATGTTGAGTAACACTTGCAAAGTGTACTTTTGTCATGGAAAAGTTGTTTATTGGCTAGAATCAATAAACTTGTCGTGCTTAGTTGGTTCCACTTCTTTGTTTTTGTTACAGAACGTCGTCCCTTTCTATACAAATATGATTAGTTCAAGATCGGCTTGGAGCCGTGACGTTCGATAAGGACGTTTATAAATAATTAGTTAACATTGTGCATCACACCCTCTGGGAACAATGTATCTAAACTTAAGCATTTGAAAGCATACCTGTATCAATCTTATCAAATTTGTTTTCCTTTTCGCCTCCGGATGGAGGTCACTGAGTATAAGTCCCAAAGCTGCCGCTTCAGGGACTGTTCTAAAAGCACGAAGGAAATTAGCCGCTTGGCAAGGCAGTCCGCGGGATGTGTCCAGCATATGAAATAAGAATCCTAGCTCGCAGGACAAGCAGAATTCTCTTTGGCATGAATGGGAGAGCAACGTTATTCTCACGGGTTCGCAATAGTAAAGTAACTGGAAAACACGTAATAGAGATGAGTGTTGGGCAAAGTGAATTTCTTTCCCTGAAAGAATAATAAGGCTCTTGCAGATCTGTCATACTGATCTAACTGCACTTACCTGCAACATAGCGTTACAATAGCTGTTGGGAAGCGTGGCTTCGAGACCGCAGAAGCTGGTGTAATTATACTGATCGAAATCAAACTCATCGTAACCGAGTCGTGAGTATTTCACCTCAATTTTACGATAACGTTTAGGTATGGCCACAAAGGTGCCGTCATCTGTTTTAGATCGTGAGTCCCCCGCGAAAAGCTTTGCGACTACTCCCCGTCGTTTTTCCAAATTGTAAGGTATCTGTAAAAGAGGTATTATTTATTTTTCTTTAATCAATCGAACGTCTTTTGTTTTCTATTTTTTTCTTTTTTCCTTTTTTTTCTCTTTTGGGATTGTTTATCAACGCGAATTATATGCGGATGAATACTCTTGCTTGTTATAATTACACTGCGATGCATTTATATGAACACGATTTGGACCGTGAAAAAATAAATAATACCTATAGAATACGCGTGGGACCGAGCCAATAAGTTAGGCTTACGTGTATGTCTTACAACCTTTATTTCACTCAAATACAACTTCGATTATTACATCTTTGAAAAATATATTCTATATAGGCACTAGATATACTAAAACTATCGATTATTGAGCACAAAATCATTAAACGTAAACAACCATTTAAATGAAATGCATCGATTACACACGCATTGTGCTTCAACGCGAAATTAAAGGCAGTAAATAGTTTTTCTTTTTCTTTTCTTTTTGTTTTATTTATCATTCACGCTGTTTCTTGAGATGCAAAACTTTGAAATTTGAAATAACGATACGAAATTATCATAAATTTCGCGATTCTCAACCGTAGAAAATCGCAGCGGTCGGTTCGCAGTACGATAAGGTGAAAATAATTACTTTAAATGCACATTTTTGAAGAAATGTTAAGCGACTTTTATAGCTATTACAATTTTAAAGTTGAGATTTTTTATTTTTTAGCAATTCATAAAAAATTAAAACTCTCAAATTTATTAGTATTCCGAATTCCATGCCACAAGTTGATGGAAAATTATATTCCTAATACAAAGATTATAAGTGACATATTTTCCTTATTTTTCGTTTCTAAAATAGGTGGAAATTCAAATTATTCCAAAGTCAGACCTATATAGAGCGTATTTTAAATAATTCGCAGGGTTATATCACGAATTATGCAATGCCATTACATGCATGTACACCAGTTTTGATGTACGTTCATAATTCCTAGATTGGCACATTGAAGAAATCGAGGTAAATGCAGCCACTACCCTTCAATAACTGTAACTGTACACAGCCATTAAAGTGCTATTGTTATATGGAGTTTAAAATAAAGATAAAATAAAATAAATGTTTCTCAGCCTTTCAAAGATGTTCATTTAAGCAAAATTACTCTGAAAAATTCAAATGATTCAAGACAGAATCACTAATGTTTATACTCTTTAATAGGAATCTACATATCGTATTTTTATCAATCATAATGAGATTAAGTAGATTATTATTATATCATACCTCTGATCAGATATTTCTCTTAAATATGTTTTTGTTTATAAATATAACAGTATTATTCTAATAAAAATTCACATTAACAGAAGTTAGGAAAAAAAGAGTTGAATATTACACGTATTCAGTGTCCTATTTAGGTCTTTTTCTCTCATACACATTAACATAGAGAAAATTATTAGAATACTGTGGACTAGCTTATGAAAATATATCACGTTTTTTTAACATTGATCATGGACTACAATATTTATCACGAAATGTCATCAGTCTTAAATCACATGGTATCAATGGTTTCTCTATAAAAGTAAAAAATTCAATCGTATTGAGCTCGAATTTCTTTTCCGATTAACTGCATGAATTTATACATGAAGATTATACCACTGAAACTGTAATGAAATCACTAACAGCATATGCTTCTTAGGTATGCAATGTAATCAATATTATCTGTATAACTGATTCAATTAATAACACACTACATGTATCAACACATATGGAATATACAACTGTAATCAATTATAACCATACATTCCATAAAAAAACTAAAACATTAAAATGTCTCAGGAACAATTTAAACAATATAAAGTTAAAGATAAATGGAGGTTGTTCACAATGTTCAGTAGTGATAATTGGTTATGCCTTATCACTTCATTGTGATGTAACTAGCAACAAGAAAGTCAAACATCAAGACTAACATAATTCTTACACAATCTTAAGCAGGAATCATGGCTGACACTCTGTGAATGGAGAACAGGAAATTTACATTTTAGGAGAGCTTTAGGAGAGTTGGAGAAGAATATTGTAGAAGAGTGGGAGAATATTGTTTCCTCACTTGATTTCTCCGAAATGCCTGAGGATTTGGGGCATAACCTATAGTTCCTTGCATCTTCATTGTGCGTAGTATTTCAGGATCAATTTGTGGTGTTTTCCTGTAAAAGCATACAAAAAAATTTCAACTTAATTCCTCATTGATCATCATCATTAATTTCATTAAATTTTCATACTTTATATATTTATTTAATTGCAAATTATATTTACCTACCTATAAACTTTTTTCAAATATTCTTCTGGCCAATCACTCAATAGTGGGTGTCCAGTATAAACAATTGGTATTGTACTTAATGGGGTAACATCATCGTTAAATGATATAGATTGAAGTGATTCAACTGGATCGGCAAATTCAGTTGGCCTAAATAAATGAAAACAAAACCATTTTAGCATTTGTTTCATTGTGAAGTACTTGAATTATTTACTTTTTAAATTTAATACATTTACTAACTGAAAAAATGTATTAAACTGAGGCTCAGGTGTATTTGTAGACATTAGGTGTATAGAACCTGCTGAATCTCCAAAACATAGACACTGAGATGTAGAAGATACATGAAATGATAGTATCATTGCACCACCAGTTGCAACCTATCAAAACAAGAAAACTTATACATTTATATAATTGAAGACACCTTTTCCCTGTAAATATTAAATGTAACATTTACCTGATACAAGCATGTCATGGCGGGTTGTACATTAGCATAAATAGTATCAAGAAGTTGCATTTGTCCTAATGGTGATACTACAGCTAAACGACTGGAATAGCTGGGTAGGAACTTCAATAGAAGAGGATATACCACAGTTGTAACAGGACTTAATGCTCTCATTTGTCGCAAGTCATATGCCATTAAGAATCGATCTACTGACAAACCCTGATGACTAAATACAGAAATAAAATTTTAATATAAAATAGTTGCAAAAAAGAAACATTAATGGTCATATTCTAAGCCTCACCTGTTACTAAAACCACAAGTAACAAGGTAATTTCCTTGAACATCGAAATCACTGAGAGAACCACTATGGGTATCGAAAGTATGTTCTATTGATAATGTGTTTGGATCCCTGAGATCAATTCTTCCAGCAGGATTACCACAGCATATAAGCCTGCTATGCTGCCTTAAAATTGCACAACCATGTTCACCTACATGTACCTACAAGTACAAGATAATATCGATACATGTACATATAATTTTATCATTCTACAAACATGTATAAAAACTTACTAATCCAGTCTCTTTTCCTCTGGTTAGATTAAAATCAATTATTTTTTCTTGATGTCCTCCCATAAGTAATCTCGTTGGTGAAATTTGTAGCATGCATTGCATGTCTATCATATTTGATGACCTATAATATCATTTACTTTTGTACTGTATTTTGAATAAGAAAATATTCATAAATTTGTTACATATATCACAAAATTCACATACATATGTGTAAACATTGGAATGCCACGCCTTAACTGACATCTCAATAAACTCTGTGTTAGGATTAAAATTCCCTCATCTAATGGATGAATATGCCGAACTTCTTGTGTGGCATGAACTTGAAATGAGGTGTACTTTTGTAAACCAGCCCCGTAATAAGATGTGACGTGACCCTATGAAGGATTGTTTTTTGTCAATGCACCAGCATTTTTAGTAATTATTTTAAACACTATTTCATTAATCTCTTCATAGTCAAATAACTTAAAAAAAAAATACATATTATTCAATAAATATCACTAGAGCAACATGGTTTTGATGCTATTTTAATGGTACGAGTTACACAAAGTAAAGAGAGTTAACAAAATAATTTATTAGTTGCACCTATAACACTAAATCTTATAATACCCCTTGATTCCCTATCCACATAAGTTCTTCAACATTGTCAAAAGTGGCAGTGGAAACTCCAAATCTATCTCCTCCATCCGCAAGTAAAGTACGAGTTTCATGAAACTCAGCTCCCGCAAAATCTTCTCCAAATTGCTCAGTTGCAGGTACATATTCATCACCAGGTAAAACATAATTTGATTCTTCCCCTGTAATGAAAGATGACAAAAAGTTGATAATAAAATTTCACAATGTTGTTTCAATATCAGTAAAAGTATTAAACATAACTTGTGATAACATTTCAATATCAAATATAGGTTACTGATTATTAACGTTGATAATATTTTGTATCATTGTTTGTGTGAGAGGTTTAATATTTAAGCTTGAACAAGTGAGACTGAATTTCACATTCAAAACAGCAACGTCACAGCTGATTTAGATCGCATGCCTAACCCATGAATTTTGCAAGATCGTTCAGAGTCGAACAGCTGATCGAAACTAAACATCACGCTTCGAAAACAGCGGAAAGAGAGGGAGTAGCCAATAACGGATCATTGAATTGGCGGACAAGAATTAATGAGACAAAAGATATCGTGTGATACTAACGGCTAGTAGGACACCAGATCGCGCATCATGATTCGAGCAATGAGTGTCCCAGAACGAAGAGGTTTCGCGCCTTTCTGACTCTTCGAATTTTCGATCGAAAAAATCGAATTGCGATACAACTGAGTTTTTGGCGCCTAGAGAAAAAAGGAAATGCGTTAAAATGAAACATGAAAAGCACTTACAAAGCAGTTCTTGCTCGTCACCGCCGCTATCAGCCGTGGCCTCTACGGACGGGTCGTAGTGGCCTAAAACCGGATAGTCCATAATATTCCCGTCTTCAGGCCGTTCGTTTTTGAAACATGGAATTGCCGTTGGAACGAAGATAGCCGTGGAATCGCTGTCCCGATGATCGTTCTCTTTTCATAGCACACTTTTGGACACGCACACGCACGCACCTTAGTCGCCTTGGCAACTGTGCAACAAGCGAAACACTTCGTCACAAATATTCACTCTTATCTCGTTATTACACGATCCAAATGGTGAAAAGTATAATTAACATAACACCTACTGCACTCCTTTACCACGATTTGTAGACCGACCCATTTATCGAGGTACCTTTAATTCATGATTCCACTTTTCTGCGCGTTTCACCCGTGCAATACTGTATGACGGCCTTGAAGGTGGCGACACCTGCTGCTTCGCGCGTAAAACAGTAACGCCAATGGCAAGGACGTGAAAATCACTAGATTTTATTCGTTTAGTTGTCGTACAAAATGGAGCGAAGGCGCGAAGGTGGGATGAAAATTCGAGGAAAATTGTGTTTAAGAAAGCTACAAATCAATGGTGGTATAAGAAAAGAGGTATGAGACTCGTGTACTTATCGATGCAGCGAATTTTTAGGTATAAAGAATAATTTATCGCGACAGAAGAATTTTCTATTTAAATTTTCCAGTTTGACAGTCTCGACGTTTGAAAAGCATTTGATTCTGCTCATGACGTGCCTTGTGCTACACGAAATTGTAAGTAAAGTAAATAAGTAATACTCCAATTGTATCACCTTGTATCACATTATTGTGAGAATGTTTGAAATGCATTATAAGTTTACGTTGTTAAAATATTGAGATTGGCTATATTTCTAAGCGCTTCAACAATTGGTGCTCTAAAATTATAACGGAATTTGCATGGCGCCATATTGCTATTTTGCTCGTTACGAAAACGAACGAATTTATTTTACGTTACATCGAGCAATTTGAACAATTGTTTTTTTGGCTCGCGTTTTGATAGCATCTCGATTAATATAATACGATAATATCGATACGAAATTAAATAATATAATATAATAATGTACTTTTTTCTTTAAACGACAATTAAGAAATATTAAAAAAATTTGTAAAAATATCGAAATTATTAACATGCTTTAAAAAGAAATACTGCTGTTGGTAATAGTAGTTATAGTACTAACCTTAAATAATTATTACATAATTTCAATTGTTTAATCTTTTTCTTGCAATGTTCGTAGGGAGTATGTTCTTCGTATAGAATAACTCGATTGGAGAATGGAAGAATTTATTTATCAGACATCGATATATGTACATATATATTTCACAATTTATGATTAACATTTTACATATCACGTGGGAAACGATGAAAATCACAGAAGTGTCGAAGTATTCGCTGTTTAAAGAGGTACGACTATTAATATGAAAATACATATCGAAGAATTTCTAACTTTTCCAAAATACGTTCATCTTTTGATTACTTTCACACGATCGTCGCGTTGTATTACAATATCGTATGCGATAAAGTACGAATAAATAAGACGTACCAGGTGCGTTCTTTCATTTTCCATTCCGAGAAAAATTTTACGATTACCTATTCACATAGACGCTTTTTCTACAAATGTATTACCAAAAAAAAAAAAAAAAAAATAAAACCACAGGTAATATTAATTAAAACACACTAAATTAGTCATATTTGAGAAAATGTAAATATATGATTAATTAGTTCCTTGAGATAATCCTTATTGCTTGTTCGATAAAAAAAGAAGAAAATGATGAAAATATTCATTAGTATAGGTGATGTAAAACTCGTTATTTTGTGAATTAGGTTTCTTCATTTCTTTCATTTTCTTTCATTTCTAATCAAACTGTTTTATTTTGTTTTAAGCATATTATTCATTGCATATTTATTATAGGACGAGAAAAATATTAAAATAAAAACAATATGTAAAAATTACCTTATGAAGAACAAAAACGATTAAAATTATGGTTGATGTGAAATCGTAGCAAGATCTGTTGCCTGCAGTAGGAAAAGGTTTCGGAAGATTCTTTGCAAATGCAAAATTTCTATTAAGTTGTCTGAATTTGCAAAATTCGAACAGGAGGAAACAACGATTTTCATTGGAGATCCTTTTGGTGGTGAATTCACGAAGTACTAGGAATTTTAAAAAGTTTCATAAGCATGATCGATGTGCAATATGTAAGACCTACCAAGACAGTTTCACGATGAATTATTCTTCAAGAAAATCTTTTTGCTCTCTTTTACAATGTATTCGAAACGTACCATTCAGTCTGAGACGTGTACCCTGTTATTGTTAACGCGAATGAATTTTCAAAGAATTCAATTGATCGACCTTACTGAAACGAAAGTAAAAAGTAGAGTTAGATTCATCGTTGTATCGTATTTCATGCGAGTTTCTTCCTTTTAGGATATTTGGTGGTACGTTCATTTTTAAATAGTATTCCTTTAACAGTGAAGATAAAAATGTGATAAAATGGTAATGAGTAATTCGTAGATTGGTATAAAATGAAGCATGAAACATGAGGTAGATTTGGAGTTGATAGTTTTAATACATTTTCACTGTTTTTATTTCTAACTAGTTAAGAGAATAATTAATTGTTGTTGCTTAATGGAACTCATTTCTCTTATGGAGAAGCATGATAGTGCTTGAGGAGAAAAATCAGACACATAGAAGCTGAATGAAACATAATTTAGTGCTTTGCTTGGTCCAATAATTTAAATAATTAGTCTCGAATAGGTTAGTACTATTTAGTACATTTGAACATTTAAATATCCAGTAATTCAATTTCATTTTCAATACGTTTAATATATCAATATGGATTTGAAACCGTCCCAATCTATTTCTTCATCGGATCATCAAACTGTTTTCAAAATGTGAACACTCATTGTCAGAAAATTTGAAGGTTTATCTGCCCTCGAATCGTATCGCTACAAATGATAAATTAATTCCCTAATCTCGAAGTTGAAGCTTGGTAAAATAAATGCAATCTCGTACCAATCACAGATAATATACCGATCGTAAGAAACTGGTACCATTTTGGCTTTTTCGTTATATCTTCTCATCGCTACATCATTACCTTTAATGCCTTCGAAGCAGGCGTGTACGATGACGAAGAGCGCTAATGAGAACTCCGATCTCTTCGTCGGACTCGGCTGACTGGCGTCTCGATATCCGATTATTCGGTGTACCACTGACCGAGCCAGGGCTTTGCTTAGACGGTTGCGTTGGGAATGATGATCGACGAATAAGTGGCGGCGGCCTTGCACCTACGGTTCGAATCAGATCCATTTATGTTACACGATACTTTCATACCTGCGAGGTGATCTAATTATATGGCTACCTAATAGGCGTAAAGCTGATCGATTCATTTCAAAAGACCTCTGGCTCTTGATTGGGTACCTCGGTAGGAACCGCCTTTGAATGGGAAGCTCGACCATGGACGTTTTTCTTGAGGTGATACTACCTGCCTTAGACGAGTCCTTATAGGTTTTTTAAACACACATATATATACATGTTCGTATACTAGAGAGGTATTGTATGTTTGGTGTCTATGTTTTATTTATTTACTTTCTACTTGGGTTTGTGACATAAAATAGGGAAAATGCATTTCGGTGCTCGTGAAATCAATCAGTGTAACGTTTCGTTGCATCCACTTTTACAAAAATATGGTTCTACTTGTTAACGTGATACGACATTACGTGTCCATACGTATGCTAGTGTCGTATCGCTACGGAACTTGCATTGCGCTAGTGTTTAACTCGTGTTATACTATGAACTGATTTAATGGCACTTCTACGTCTAGAAATAATTCTCTATTCTATGAAACATTTCGTTTTTTAAATACCTTAGTTCAAGCAATATCTCTGTGCGACTATGAATCTACACAGATTGCAGTTGCAACCAAGAAATTCTATTATCGCTTATTACTATGTATTACTTTCATCGATGATTCTTACTTTATCTATTTACTCTGTTATTTTTTTTTTCATTATTTTTCTCTTTAAACTGATATCCTAGACTAGATTTCTCAAGCGATTCCTCATTTCGAACTTTTCGTTAAACGAGCATCGCTATCTCTGCCTCTTAAATGTACCTGTAACGTATCTACACTGATTGGATTTGCAACCACGAAAATAACGATCGTTTAAAAGATCAATCGGACTGGGTATCGTTAAGCTGGATCAAATTTACGATAGAAACTAGTGCGGTTTACGCTGTAATACCTTATCTCTAGCGAAACGTATTCGCAACACTTCAACGAAAGCAGCTATTGCTGAAATGACAAGCATCGTCACGAGAATGTGTCCGGCGACCGGGACCGATTTCGTTCGACATTCTTTCCCACTTTCTTCCGCTTTTTCCGCCCCATTCTCGGCAAGGACCTCCTTCAACGTCTCCGACGTTTCGTTCTTCCCCTCGCTAACAGCCAGGCTCTTATCCTCTCCGTCCTTCACCCCAGGATCCGTGCTAGGTTGCTCATTCGTGTACGTGCAATTGCCATCGTAATCACTACGGTAGACCGACTTCAACCTGTCCTCGTAACCGAACCTGGGGCAACGTCTCAGTTTTCGATGGTCAGTCGGAACTGGGACCTTGGCCACCTCGCTGGACAGGTCCCTTGTTACTTCCACCGTGCTGTTCTTATCGATAGTCTCGTTTCTATTGTAGTAGTTCGTGGTCAACAGCAATTTCAACGGTAACGAAAGCAACACACCGAAGATGGTCAGTATCACGAGAATGCTGATGTTAATACCCAACGAGATCCGTTTCTCGGACATGTTGACGGTTTCCGACTTGCTCGAGCTCACAGCTCGTTCATCCTGCTTTGGTTCCTGCATCGTTGCACCGTGCTGCACCCGGTGGCCAGGCCAGCAGCGTTCATATCAAAACGTTCTACTCGTTCAACGCGTTATCCATCGCGATTCCGTCCACGGTTCACATGGCAGGCACTACTCGGCCGAGGGTGTCAAAGGTACTTTCGAATGGTTATCAGACAAACAATGGGGTCGAGCACGATACACAGTCTCTCCCTCTCTCTCGCTCAGACGCAACTGTTGCGCATTCTGTTGTGACTGCAGTTCCAAGTGAACCTGGATGTCGGCTGATATTGATTTCCAGCTGGAGCCGGCCACGTACGCGCAAGTCTCGCGGTGCCTCCGGTTCCGTCGAGGAAACTACACACTTGGCGGTAATTAGACGTCGTTTAAATCGAGCTTCGTATTAAAACAATCGACGCCTACGCCGGAACCACCTTTAGCTGTGTTTGCGTTAATGCGTGTAATCGATCGCCAGTACAAGTGTCTCGAGAACTCGCCAATGTGGGTTCATAGAGAATTGCGATTAATTATTCGCTGTCTGATAGGTGAGGAATTGTAATCGGTGAAGTGGATCTTTGCACAGAGTGGATTTTATTTAATTGCCGAGTCGTTAACTGACACGTTGCTTAATTAGCAACTCTCCTGGAAGGTGGGATTAAGGAGCTGCTTAGGCTTTCCAAATGTTCTTCGTTGAAATTTCTTAAGGAAAGTTCTTAATACGATGTATTTAAAAAGGAAGAAATTGATGAGAATTCTGGGTAAATTATTTAGGCGAATTTTTCATTAGTTAATAGAGTAATTAATTAATTAGTTAGACCACTAATAGAAATGGTATATTTCGAAACCTTCTTCGTGTATGTATCAAATCCGTAATTGTTACATATGGGTAAAATTATAACATACCGAGGAAAAAATGAAATTTTCTATTAAGAATCCGTAGCTAATTTTTAAGAACTGATTTTAACCCTTTGCGCATGAAGATTTTTGGCTAAAGAAGGGCACGAGTTGAAAAATTTTCTGCCATAAAGCTGATGATATTTTTTAAACGGTAAATAATAATTTCGATACCTCGCGCACTGTTACATTATTTTAAATTTGATATATTAATTAATATCGAGCTTCGAAATTTTATCAAATGGTGACTGAAAAGCGCCTCTCGAGTGCAAAAGGTTAATAACCAATAATTATAATAATTTTAATAACCAATTTTTAAATTGATTTTTACCGATACGAATTACTTCTCGTGTATTTGGAATGTAGAGATAACTACATCGGCTAGTTAAGCCTTAAAAGATCGGTATTAATAGAAACGCGGCTTAGTTATCTGCATCTAGAGCGTCTTCTTCAGTTTCAAAATTGATTAGGCAGCGGGAGATAAAAATTGAACGCGGATGTCGGTCGATGATCTATAACATTGACATGCACATATAACATGTACCGGGAACGTGATCCAGTATCAGGTACATCTTCAAACTGGCGATGAAACCTAGTTGCAATGCTAACAGTATGTCAGAATTTTTCCTTCCTTTCCTCGCGTTAACCAGGATTAACTACCGCGATCATTAGCTGGAGACCTAGTTTTAGATGAACTTCGAATCACCGATGCAAACAGCGCATTAAGTTCCTAGATAGTCATCAATCACTAATTAAGTTCAACACAGCTCAACTTCGACGATTAGATCGAAACTGGCGCGTTCTCTGTTTTTACAGTTACCTGCCGCTTATTATATCGCGATTTACATAATTTTCCATCGTTAAACAAGTTAGTGAAACTCCGACAAAATTTCTAGATAAATCCGGCATCCGAGGATACTCTTCGGACATGAAGCTTTCCTACGAATAATCTTAGGAATTGAAAAATATCTGAAAAAAGATCTCAAATTACCGTCAATATCGATATCCACGATATTATTATCCACGCAAATGGAAATTTTCCGATATTTTCATTTCATTTGCGACTATTATATGCACGAGTATTCGATAAATCCTAAATTTCCAAGGCTCCGGGGGCCCCATGGGCCATCGTGCTATTGCGTGGCGCAAAACGTGTCAACGGTTCGCGAGTTACCCTGCGAATATTTTCCGATATTTTTATTTCATTTGTGTCCATTATGCACGAGTATTCGATAAATCCTAAATTTCCAAGGCTCCGGGGGCCCCATGGGCCATCGTGCTATTGCGTGGCGCAAAACGTGTCAACGGCTGGCGAGTACCCTGCGAATATTTTTCGTGACGCTCTCGGTGCCCCTAAAAGCAAGAAATCTGCATGAAATATAAGCCACGAAGGAATCGTGCACGCGGTGATAGCGGGGCCCGAGCCCGAAGGCGGCACAAGAGTCGATTCATCGCACGATACACAGGCGGTTCGGCTTCGCGCGGAGAGGAAGGAAGCGGTAGCAAGGCGGCAAGGGTGCAAGGGAACGCTTTGAAATGGGCAGGTTCTCTAGCGCGTGCATACATAAATAATATTAGACAATATCGAATTAAAATTCGCATCTTTCTGGCGAGCAACAATGGACCGTTCTGCCCCAACAAAGGAAATGCCCGCCGCAACGGCGGCGGCGGCTGCTGCGGAGGTGGTGGTGGTGGTGGTGGTGGCGAGTGGTGGCGATGCTGCGGTGCTCATGGCGGTGGCGGTGGTGGTGGTGGTAGCGGCGGCATTTATAAAAGTAATAAAACAGTGGAACAACAACTCGGTGGAGCGAGAGTAGCAACCGGTGAGAAAGAGAGGTAGCGAGGAAGGTGGAAAGGGCGAGCGAGCGAGATATTCCGCGAAGGTGAAAAGAGGAGGGCGAGAGGAGATACAGAAAAACAGAGCAAAAGAGAGAGACGAAGCACAGGAGAACAGCGACCCGACCCGACCGACCGGTAGCCCAGCCAGCGCACGTATATCTTGCTCTGCTACACCGCACGCCGATTCTTCGAGGTTCTCATTGATGAATTCGTTCCCTTCCGAAAGCGAGTCAGCTCCATCTATCATCCCTTCTTGCTCCTTCTTGTTCGCGATCGCGAATATTCGGCTCGGCTTTCCGAACTAGCCACAGCGATATCGTCGAATTGATTATTATTTACAGGCTACAGGATCTATAGAGGCTGCTGATAGGGAACATCGAAAGGGCGTATAATTAACCGGAGGAACGTAATAGCGCGAGCTAGCCCGGGACCTTAATTAGTCCGGTTATTAATCCATCACTCCTGCAGGTTTATGCACCCGGTGAAACCCGTCCGTATCCTCTTGTCGCCATCGGATCGGCCGAACATCCGTTTCGCGGATATCGCGAACGTTAATTTAATCTTAATACCAGTTCCGTTCGTAGAGTATCCGCGGCCGATACGGGAACCAGTTCTCTAAACGAAAGAAGCATAATGAGATTAGCCGGCGGGCAAACATCGAAAAACGATGTCGGGGCAGGATACGCGTGTGTATCGACCGCGAACGAGCCGCAGGTGCGTCCAGCCGATTATCACAGGCCGAGCTCCGTTTTGCGCGAAAGGATGAGCTCTGCTCACGGAGGTTGAGAGCCAGGGTATGTAGAGCAGATGCTCTGGCCATGGCAGTGGTGGCGGGGTGCGTGATTTTTCACCGCCGACAGCTCCTCCTTCGAGAACCGCGCATTCCACCTCCTTCCTTCAGCTTCGACCCCTCTCGCTTCTTCGCCAGTCGGTCCCCTTCATCCTTCACTCTTCGTTCGCAACCGCTGCCTCCGCTGCTCGTCCTCCTCTCTTTCTCCATCCGCCCGTTCCTCCGCCACACGCTCGCTTCCGACTCTTTCTCTCGCTCGGTGGCGAACATTCGCAACGTATGCCGCGGACACGCCACTGGACACCAGTTGCACGATCTTAGATTTGCTGATCTCGCGTCCAGAGTGCACCGACACACAGGGATGCGTTCTCTCCGGTGCAGCGCGCGAGGGGCACCGCCTGGGCCCGCTCGCGTGTGCTCGTGCACGCACGCGATACACAAAGGGCCCGTGACCGTTCCGAGAAATGATTTTCAATAATCGGCCAACAGGGAAATGCGAAAAGGCACCGATCCTCGGCTCCTTCGTGTCACGCCGACACTTACCCCGCGCCCTGCCAATTTTCATTGATTCCCCGCGTGCCGATTATCGCGTGCAGCGCGTCCCTCTTCCTCAGCTTTTCGAGGAACGGATGCTGGTTCATGCTGTGCGCAGGATTACGTCATTTACCGTAGAGCTGAGTGCATTATCGGTTATTTCGCTGTTATCGATGTTGTAATCACGCATTCGCCGAACTTGTCTGTTAGGAATCTTGATTTTATCCACGTTCGCTTAAACGGATGTCCCCCTTGACACTTTCACTTTCACGTTGGTCATATATGACCGGTCACGGTTTCTTCTGTGACTTATTAGTGACCGTAGCGCTTATATGCTTCGAATAGTAAAAATACTCCCGTGACGTCCTGAGAAAAACCTGTGATTTCGGCGTGGCAGTCAAAGGATTAATGCTAAATTTGCCAGAATCAGGTGATCGGCAGTAGAATCTTGAAACAAAAATGGAACAACGGGAGACATCGTATATTGAAAGGAAAATCTCGAAAATGGGTGACTACGAGGAGAGTGCGAGTCCTTTGGGTCATAGATTTAATTTAAGCTTTGTAGGCTTTAAGCTAGATTTAGTCATGCAGTTCAAGAAAATATATCATTATAAGGGAAACTACTCAATAATTTTCGAGATTTTTATTATTAGCGTAATTACAGATTTATTTCGAATATTTACCAAGTGCCGTTGTGGTCTAATGGCGATATCCAAAAATTCCCACCGTTGCTGTTAGGCCACATGCCACTTGGTAACTATCGATAACTATTCGGAAGAAATCTCTAGTTAAGAATAATGAAGCTTTAATCAGAAATATCTCAAAAACTGTCGAGTAGTTGCCCTTATGATGGTACATTTTCTTAAACTGGATGATTAAATCTACAAATCTCTAAAGTTTCGATTAAATCAGTGACCCGAGGACTCGGACTCTCTTTTAACTCCTTGGGGCACGCTGGGATTAAAACTATCCCACCTTTTTGATGCACCGTAATGCATGCTGGGATATTTTTAGTCCCACCTTGAAATATTTCTTCTTATTTGCGTAAAGCAGTTGGTAATACCTTTAAAAAATGTTATAAATGTATTCGTTTGTGTTGGTAACATCCACATGCCAGTATAGGTTCATCAATTATTCAAAATTGGAAGGTTTATTGCGATAATCTTTTTTTCCTTCTTTTATGTTTTCACATTATGCGATTCCTTTATTAATAAAAATGTATTTATATATATAATCAACGGGTAGCCCCATTAGTGTACATTTGTAGATTTAACAAGTTCTATGCGGAGGACATTACATATAAGAAACGTTACATATCAAATACGAATGAAGAAGTGACAGTATAAATTAAACATATTTAGATAATAGTTTATGAAAGAAATTGACCGATCCAGTGAAGAAATCTAGCTCGAAACTGGTCCTTCCAGCAAATTCGGTTTACAGGATCGGTATTGGCGTATCTGGAAGTACATTTGCAAGGCAGGAATGATTGCAATGACCTCAGTGATCTAGCAGGCGAATAAAAGTTGATAGAGGAAATTAGTGCGGAGCAATTAATGACGCCATTAATTAATTTAAATAAGAATAGTAGATCGAAAATCGTCCTACGAGCTTCAAGAGATTTCAGGTTCAGTCTTTTTAAGATTGGTTCATAATCGTGATCGATAAAGTCCATTCTGTGTCCGGATTTATAAGCTGCAAACCTCAGAAATTTACGTTGAATTCTTTCTATGCTAATTTTATATTTAATAAAATTAGGAGACCATATTGTGGAGGCATATTCAAGACGTGATCTCACGAGAGAGCAATAAAGCTGTTTGATGCATTAGATATTATTGAAGTCCGTAGCACATTATGATATTCCTAGGGAGTTTTTAACACCAGAAGTACGAATTAAGTGAAAATGACTAGTCTCAGAATTTTCTTTCTTGCAATTACTAAAAATATCTGTCTGCTCCTAAGAGAATGCATGTTCACATAGATTGAGGTAGAATTGTAATTAATATGCAAACCTGAAAAGAAAGATATATATATAATAAGAAACCTTAGAAATTTAATATAGCAATTTAAAAATATTCCAATTTTGTTTCATTTGAAACGCAATAAAATTTCTGTGCAACATGGGTCTATTTTATTATCTGAAATCCTGTGCAGCAAAGATTTAAGACGATAACGTTCAACGTTAGGTCCACTTAGCTAGGTTCGGTGTTAAACATTGAGAGTTCCAATGAGGAAATTGGATTTTTCAAAATGAGATTGAAATTCCAATTATTATGGGAATTTTCATATTCCACGGTAAATTTTTCATTATGGATGTAGAAGTATCCACTATGTTTCTATAGAACTGACTTATTCGAATCTGAACGTCAGTCATCTGGTATATAATTCGATCATTATTTAATTACGTCTATTAGAATAAAATTGTATTTTCATTAAACGCGAATTGGATAGTGATATTAGTTGTTCCTCCATTGATCGTGTTTGCTGAATGGAAACATCGATTCATCGCTTTTAAAGGTTCGAGGCTTCAGGATAGAATACTCCAATGTCGTTTCTTGAGGAATTTAATGCCACGATGGTATCGACTGCATGAATTGCGAAACTTGAATTATATTTTCTTGTACTATATTGAGTTCTAAAGTTTGAATAATTCTCTTAGAAACGGGCGCGTCATTGTCGATAATTACCAGGGAAACTAACGTTCGCTAACAAAAGGCTTATTCCACGCCCCTCAAAAAACGGGGGGCTCAAACGGCGCAAAACAGGGGGCATTTATCAAGTTCCCAAGCATTGAATAATTCTGTCGGGAAAAAAGTGTGCTTCGTTATTCGCATATGTAGCATGCAGATAATTAAGAACCAACGTTCATCGCCAAAAAGTACATCTCGAAGAATTAAAAAGCGACTCGAGGAATCGAAAATGAAACTCACCAGCAAGAAGCCTATTACTCACCCTAGGAAGCAAAAAGATGCTGATAGAATGCAAAACGAGGAACACTTATGGAAAAGATTTGGGTAATTATCTGAGAAAAGGATGCACAGATAATGGATAAAGGATTCACAGCCAATGGGAAAGAAAGCGAGCATCGAGCAGCAGACATGTCCAAAAAGCAAAATCAGAGCCGAAGGATCGAAAACGAAGAGAAGCTTATAAATAGCCGATTAAGTCCGCCACCTTCGTCAACGTCTCCGGCATCCTCTGCCCACCTCGTTGACTTGGATTTACAAGGAGCTGGCGTAGCAGCCATCGTTCGTTAGGTTGGTAATTTACATTTGCCAGTCGGCCACGTACAACATAGTTGACTCGACGTTGCATAGAATCGACACCAGTTGGTTTCGCGGTTACCTCTGAAACGAGTGATTTACGTAAGCGCGTCGGTGTGCGCCGTGGCTCGGCTCGATAGAAAGCGAGATCGACTTGTAAATCGGCGTGTCATTATGCAGATAGCCGGGATGCACGAGCGGTAGGACGAGGGAAAAACGCGGTATCGCTTGGTATCGAGACACGCCGGCGTATAGGGGTCCCAGGGATTTACAATCGGCCGGGAGATCGGAAATCACCGGCCATGCCGGGCATTAGCCGTCAGAGGTATCGAAGGCGCGAATACGGCTAATTGGCGTAGCACGAGCCGCGCATAGGTAGCTTAGGGGACTCGCGTAGCTGCGAAATTTCCATCAGAGAGCGTTTATAAAGCCAGCTTGCGCAGGGCCGCGAGGGCTGTGAAGGGAGTCGCGTCCAGCTCGAAAGAGCCAGTCCAGGGAGAAGGGTAGGCATCGCAATTACGCAAATTGCGGCTCTGTTCTCGCCTGCTCCGGGCTTAGTGCCCGCGGAAGGGCATCATGACGAGAGGTACCGGGCTGAAGGATGGCGTTACACGGAATGCTCGCGTCCACGCACACCGATAGATATACCTGGCTCCACGAACGTCCACCCTCTCGAGGAGAGTCGAGTTCAGTCGGAGCGATTGCGAGTGGACGACACGAAGATCGAGTTCGTTTGTCGGGGATTCGACGGGGGGCTACCGTTCGCTCGTCAGATGGCTTGGCCGGAGGTGGCTCGTCCGCCATGCAGCGTTCGTTCTGGAACGAGAGGAATCGGTCTAAGAGCGATGAAAAATGCTGTTTATATCGGGGAAACTGGTTGAACGGCGCGGCGGTCCGATTCGACGGCAGCCAGCGGAGCGCGTGCCTGCCGCGGTCTTATTAGCGCTGATCAGCCTCGCGATAAATTTATGTGCCGACCAAGATATATATATATATGTGTGTGTGCCGCGAGGCATCGCCACGTGGAAAAAACGACGCCGTTACACACGCGGGATCCCCGTAGTTTCTGCCTCGATTCCGCGGCCGTGTCGCGGCCGTTTTTGCCTCACGGCCTGCGTACGCGCGGCGCTGACAGTACGCCTAACAGAGAGCGACAGAAAATCTATCAGGCTTTCAATGAAAGCGCTGGATACACCGCGGCTGGAATTTCTAATGCCACGGCGCGCGCCAGCTATGTCGGGCACGACGATTGGCGAGAAATCGTTTCAGCACTTTGTTCAGTCGTTTTTGCTGCGACGACGAATCTGTCCTATCGCTGTCTCTTCATTCTCTGCCCGTTGCTCTACTACTCGCCTCATACGCACTGCGCGTTGCCGGATAGATGTTCCCAGAGATAGTACTTATTTACCAAGGGTTAGAGATAGTACTTGTTTAGTTTGATCTCTCTGCTTTCTGGTGCAACGGCGGCATGCAGAGCGCGCTGCTGTGGTTGCAGGTTAGCTCGCGGCGTCACGGTTTTTAGGTTATGTTAATGGCGCGCGTATATGGCCGTGCGTATGCTTGCTATTGCTTTATCTCGCTTGGCTGGTACCTTTCGTTAGCTTCTTTGTCGCGCTATTCGGACTTCTTCTTTTATCTCGTCGCATATAAAGTATCGTATAAACTACTTAAGCAAATTCTCCGGTAATGAAACGTGTATTATCTTCTTCCACGCGACAAAATGGTATGAAGGGAAAGTATCGGTGTAATCTTGAGTGCTTTATGTAAAAATATTTAACGATATGCAGCAGCAGCTCCGTTTTCGTTTTTACACTTTTCGTACAAGGGAAAAGAGCATTGGTAAATTAAGGAATTTAAAGTCCTTGTATCAGATTAACGTGACACGGTGTGTTGATAGAGAATTGCCGATACAGAGTACATTACAGATTTACGTTTACATTCTCAACACCCTACTTTGTTGAGAAACATAATCGGGTATTTGATTCAGAACAGAGACTACTGCATCTATAATAACCCTCAATTCCATTGGTGCCATTTTGCTTTCATTGATAACTTACGATATTTGGTTCTATTTATAGTATAAATAAAGACGCAAATATCGGAGAAGAAAAGTTTCAACGTGGAATAGCTTCTCGCTATGAAAACGTGCGATCGATAAAAATATTCCGAGAATGCAAAGGGTTAGAGTCTAGAACTGCACGAAGTTATGTCAGTCGCTGTACACGCGTGTTACATATTTATGACCGTATCAGAGACGTTTTCGCTGGCAACTTTTGCAACAACGTACAGTGGTATGGCCGCGTAATTGGGGATGAATATCGTGGGTCGTTGATCTTGAAGTTGCACGTTTCGCGGGGCTGTGAACTACGCAGGTCGGATGTAGACGGTAATCCCCGAGCACCTACGTACGGTTTTGCCCTAACCGATAAAACCCCGTAAATCCTTAACTTCGTTACGCGATGAGACTCCAGGCTTCCGGGAGGTATAAAGTTCTTACGCCGACCGGCTCGATTCTGTCCACCATTTTATTATGTCGTCAACCTTCTTCCTCTTCTTCTTACTCCGCCATACTTGCCTTTCGAACGAGGGGTGGTGTAAATGTCGCGTTCTAAATGTTTCTACGGTTTCCACCTGTTTTTATACCATCGTCATTGAATCCTAAGCCTGCAAGATTTGTTGACCGTGACATTAATTGGACGAATTTCATTGAACTAATTATTTCACTGGTATCAATTACAATAGCTTTATATTCTCGTCTCGTTGTATCAAAAGTCATCGAGCTGAACCATAATTCTCTTCTCAAAATTTACGAAACGAATCAATCAGTTTATCGTCGTGTTTCTTCTCGTCTTCCGCAGACCATTTCTTCGCTAACTTCTTTCGGCTTCCAATTTCTATTTTTGTCAAAAATAATTTTGGTGATTGGTTTCCTGATTTTGTACCGATTCAATTTTATCAGTGTGCCAAGGAATTAATTTGGCAACTTTAATTTGACGAAGTTAGAAAGTGAAGTGATGATGAAGTGTCTTCATTTAGACTATATTGGTGGTTCGTTATAATTTAATTTAAACTCGACAAATAGTCGATTTCTGACATCTGAAAATTAACGCTAGAATTAAAGGCCTATATTGGATAATTGAATTTAGTGCACAGAAATGACAGTAATTATAGACCTACGATGAAAATAAAAATCTGCATATAAAATTACGGGCTGGTTTTAGAATAAAGTATCTGAAAGGAGTGAAGTCACGTTAACCTCTTTAGTAGTTCCAGTGTTAAACGGTAAGTCAGGGGGTTGATATCAGATTTCGGAGGATCATTAATTATTTTCTCCATCGTCGCACAGCGAAGTTAATCAATTAAAAATGAGCCAATCATTGCTCGCTGACGTCAGAAGATTAAATAATAAGTCGAGGGGTTGATACGAAATTTAGGGCGATCATTAATTATTTCCTTCATCGTTACACGAAATTGCCGAAATTAATTGATTAAAAATGAGCAAATCATTGCTTCCTGAAGATTAAACAATACCTGAAGGGGTTGACCCTAAATCCACGAAACCTCGAACCATCGAGACGTATCTCACCCCAAATCTCATTATGCAGATCTTCTATCCTCGTCTCTGCATCGCGAATTGCCACGACTACTCCAACCTTGCTCGATCCTGCGACTGTTTCACGGGCAAAACGAGGATATCCCACGATGCCAGGAATGGAAGGGACAAAATAAAAACACGAGCTAAATTCATAATCCCGATTGATATAAACGCTCAGCCGACAGGAAGGGTCCGTTTTAAGCGTCACGAGTCGGGGTCGCGTATCGAGAGAGCGAATGAGAGAAGAAGAAGAGAGAGAAAGAGAGAGATGCAAGCGTGAAGCCGCTCACCAGGGGCGTATTAACGGCGATGCCATAACGTGGGCATTTATTTCTCTATCGGCGGCATCCGTTGGAAGCTGCGAGCCACGGCTGGTAGGAAACGATGGAAATTTATACGGAGCCGATAATTAGCGAGCCGAATCGGCTCCTGGGAGGAGTAGCTCAGTGGCCGCGGTAATCGCCGTAATTTATGCCCGCTCCTCAGGATATAAGCTCGTTGAGATAGGCCAAGAGCGTAAAAAGGTGCACGGCGAAAATGTCGCCCAATTAACGGCGAATTGGAGCGGTCGAGGTCGCGCGCGTACACACCGCGCCGTTCCGCTCCGATGTGTGCGTCGGCGTGCACACGCGCCGCGTGCACGCGTATGCGTATACAGGGTGACCCGGCGAGAGCGCATTTCCATAAAAGAACCAACGATGGAACCGCGCTTACCGTTCTTTATTGCACGCCTCCGAGAGGGCTGAGGTTTTATCGCGGTTCAGACTTTGCCTGAATGTTCTTCCGATACCGAGATGGTATCGTGGGCTATTGATTCCACAGTCTATGCGTTCTACGTGCACCAGAAATTATGCCTTTTGTCGGGAGGGAGGAAGTCGCGAGCGGTGAGATTGAGCTGGCTTTTCGTGGGATTATGGAATTTGAGGGATGAGCAGGTACGGAAGTAAAATATTAGAATGTACGAAGTGTATGTTTAGGAGTGGGCAAGGAATATTAACGTGAATTGATGCGATAAATGAAATTATTATCTCACGTCTGTAGAGGGAAAGATTGTAATAAGTTTTGGAAGGGATATATTTAAAATTTAGCATTCTTTGAATTCCTTTTTGTGTCATAGGTGTGGCTATGCTGTGTCATTTTATTTATTCGTGACGAATGTGTTTGAGAAATGGAAGGAAATTCTTTGACTAAAAAATATTGATATGAATTTAATATTCGATGTGATAAGATAAATTATTGTATAATTATCGTGCATTATAACATTCGTCTTGATGAGGTTAATGATATAAAATTAATTTTATTTTCGAATTATATTTTGTGTTATAGACGTGTTTATATTATGTCATTTTATTTATTGCACTATTCGTGTTGAGAGTGTTAATAATTACTAATTGCTGGAAATGGGAAACAGAAGGAAATTTTTTGACTGGAAAATATCGATAAGAATTTGACATTTAATCTGAGAAACAGAATTACTGTGTAATTATCGTGTGTTATGGTATTCGTTGTGATAGGGTTAATGATGTAAAATTTATTATATTTTCGAATTATATTTTGTGTTATTAGATGTGTCTATATTATGTCATTTTATTTATTGCATTATTCGTGTTGAGAGTGTTATTATTATTAATAATTAAATAATTGTTAATTGCTGAAAATGAAGAAAGAAATTCTTTGCCTAAAAAATATCGATAAGAATTTAACATTCGATCTGATAAACAAAATTATTCTATAATTATCGTGTATTATGGCATTCGTTGTGATAGGGTTAATGATATATAATCAACTATATTTTCGAATTATATTTTGTGTTATAGATATGTCTATATTATGCCATTTTATTTATTGCACTATTCGTGTTGAGAATATTAATAATTACTAATTACTGGAAATGAGAAACGGAAAGAAATTCTTTGACAGAAGAATATGGATTAGAATTTAACATTTGATCTGATAAAATAAACTATTATATAATTATTATCTACCATGGCACTCTTCTTGAGGGGTTTAATGATTGTGGTTTCTTCTGACATTTATCTTCAAAATTATATTGTATGTCATGGATGTGTCTACGTTACATTATTTTATTTAAATATATTCTGTATCAAATGGGGTGATAAAGTTTTATCGATTCTTCGTGGCATGAGAGCCCAAGCTCATCTAATTTTGGAATCCAATAGATTCACACCCGGAGTGCATGAATTCAAAGAAGATCAAAGCCTCAACTTTCACATTTACCAGCACATCTAAACTCGGTCTCTCATGCGTCGTTAAAATTTCCACGGTGGAATAATAAATTCGTCATTCCCTTTCCTCCATTAAGCGTCGATCGATTACTAAAAAGACATCGATAGGGTATATAATCGTGTCGTAAAACACTTTGTACTGTTCAAACTACCATTCTCAAAATTCAATCTGAACACACTCGATCAGGAAAAAGGGAAGAAAAAGAAAATTCAAAGAAGATAGAAGCGTTGTCCACATTAAAATTTTGTTACTCAATTTAGAATATATTAGCGTTAACGATATCGACCTAAATATAGTATACATAAATATAGTATACATCTCTATAAATATAGATGATAATAATAATTAAGTTTATATAAATATTATTATCGTATATACTACATTATTGATTATACACTTTTTATCTGAGTAAAAGTCAATATTAACTCTTTCCACTCGACTCGCGCTTGTATCGATAATATGCAAATTGTTATTTGATTTCACTTTCATCGATAAAAAGGAATAAACAGGGACGAAGCTATTACATAAATAACCATTTCTCTCTTGAAACTTTCGATTTCAAACCACTTTTCTTGCAAAAAAGTCAGTGAAAATACCTAAACTATAGTATACAAAAATTTCCCAAATACAGAAGATTCATCTACCAAAATCAGTTGCACCCAATTCCAAGAACAGAAGATCTAAAATTCATTCATCCTCATTTTAAAATTCCAAATTTCTCAAAATTCGAATATCGCTGAAAAACGAAGAGAAAAGTGGAAGCCCAAAATTTCATCGAAATCATGGCTTTCTGGAATAAAATTCATCGATTTCTTCGATTGATTGAAAGACTCGGGTCCGAAAAGCGTGGAGTTAAAACTCGAAACGCGTTCGAGTTTCCATCGGTCGGTTTCCTGGAAGGCGTATAATTAAAATCGACCACCGCGTATATAAATACATACAGATATTCTTAAACATTCTTACGTGCGCGCAGGTACATAGAGGACGCGGAGAGCAGAGTAGCGGCTTAACGAGTCGCTCGCGCAAAAGCCGCCGCTTCGCCATTAGCGAAGCGAGCGAGCGAGCGAGCGAGGCCCGGCAAAGCTTAAATAGCGCGAGCGTTCAACCGGACCGGGGCCCGGCCTCGCGTTACCGCGCCTCCCTTTTGAACTTCGAGCCACTTTTACGATTTTATTATTGGCTCTTACGCTCGCGATATTTATGCGACGTCGCGCGATATTTTCCACGGCGCAACGCGTCGACTTTAATGGCGCCCGCCCTCCCCTTGTGCGCCATCCGCGACCCTCTTAGGGGCGACGCATCGCGCGATGCGCTAATAACGCTTCGACCGAGCGGAACTTAATTAGGAGACAGCGAGCAACGAGGCAGGGGGAACGAGATGCGAGTTGCGAGCCGCGTTTGTACGACTGGACTTGCAATACTGGAAATTTCCAATTCCGCAGGGATCCGGTCATGCATTCGTCGGATAATTTAGCTGTCCGCTGTGTTCCTTGTCGATTACGATTGTCGGTGGAATGGGGACCAGGTTCGCGCGAATTTTATGCCGCTTTTTACTTTTTTTCAGTGGCATTTGGAGAATGACGATGAATGGATAATGGGATCATTGCGTGATTATGATGCATTCCTATCATCGTCAACGTATTGATACTCGTGGTATCGTGGTTTCCATTATAATCGTCACCTTAATATCATCGTCACAAATATAATCATGATCAAAATCATGGTCAATATCGTATTTGTCATCGTAACATCATCGGCGACATCATCATATTCGGGATCATGACATCATTGTCACCCTCATAATTGTGATTATAATATCGTTACCATCACCATCATATTCGTCATATGGTAATTTCAACATTGACATACTTGTCATATGGTATCCTCAACATTGACATATTCGTCACGTTGTATTCTCAACATTGACATATTCGTCATGTAATATCCTCAACATTGACATATTTGTCGTGTGATATCCTCAACATTGACATATTCGTCACGTGGTATCCTCAATATTGACATATTCGTCACGTGGTATCCTCAACATTGGCATATTCGTCACGTGGTATCCTCAACAATGTCGTATTCGTCCTCATGGTATCCTCAACATTGACATATTCGTCACCCGGTATCCTCAACATTGACATATTCGTCACCCGGTATCCTCAATATTAACATATTCGTTATGTGATATTCTCAACATTGACATACTCGTCACGCGGTATCCTCGACATTGACATACTTGTCACGTGGTATCCTCAACATTGTCATATTCGTCACGTGGTATCCGCAAGATTGTCATATTCATCACGTGGTATCCTCAACATTGTCATATTCGTAACGTAGTATACTCAACATTGACATATTTTTCACATGGTATCCTCAACATTGACATATTCGTCACGTGGTATCCTCAACAATGTCGTATTCGTCCTCATGGTATCCTCAACATTGACATATTCGTCACCCGGTATCCTCAATATTAACATATTCGTTATGTGATATTCTCAACATTGACATATTTGTCATGTGATATCCTCAACATTGACATATTCGTCACATGGTATCCTCAATATTGACATATTCGTCACACGGTATTCTTAACATTGTCATATTCGTCATCATGATGTCATTATCATCGTCATAATTAGCACATGGGAAAGTGGAGTTTCTGTAGGTTTATGCCCTCTGTAGTTTTGGGTGATATATTGGATGAGAGTGATTTGGTTATTTATAGTCGCGAGTTCACTGGTTCAGGGTGGATGTTGAGACTGTCATTTTTGGATGAGACTCCTTTGATCATTTAGTGGTGCGGGTTGAAGCGACGTGACATACATTTGTGAAGTTTCAATGACTTTAAGTTTCTTGCAGTTTGGGATAGAATATTGGTTTATAGTGATTTAGTCATTCGTTGTTAAGAATTCAGTGGTTTTGAGGTTGTCATTTTTGAGTAGGAATTTTAATAGTATACAGCTATTTCTCAATTGGAAATCGGAAAATTTGGGAAAGGTGAATGAGTACCTGCAGGGGTAGCTTTCACAAGCATAGATCTTCAGTAATAATATGGAATTATGGAGTTTTGGTGATTTTAGATTTAGACTCTACATTTATTAGGACTCAAAGAAGAACTAAGGCTACTTGTTGTTTGACGTTGAATGGTTATGAATAAATGTGCAAATTGTAGTAGTAGAGTAGGGTAAATAGGTGGCAATATGGATACTTTATATGAATATTAAAATTTCTTTATTGAATTTTAGGGGTGATAATCAATATCGAATGGAAATTCGAAGGGGTGGTTTATATAATAGCGTTGTGAAATCATGAAGTTTCAGTAACTACGTGTTTTTAATCATTTTTGATGAAGTATGAATCAAATATACGTTCACTATGTGTTATTATCTATTGATTTATCGCAAATGAATATTATTTTTTGACAAATATAAAAATTAACATAGGGGTTATGTTATGTTAGGTTAGGTTACAGGTACCAAAAACAATTAAAATGACTTGTTTTGGACTTCCTATTTTTATTCTTATTAAAGACATATTGCTACCTTTAACTTTCATTGACAAGTACCTTAATTAGCATCATTATAGTTGTAGAAATAATTTGCACACTTTTCCAACAGCTTTCACGACTTTTCTGACTTCAGCCATAACTTCTCCATTCTCATTACATTAGTACCCACATATATTCTCCAAAGCAAAAGTTTAACAAACGCATTTGTAAACATCTTACGAACGATCTCGCGAATTTCCTGAATTTCACTATGCGTCGTGAAAGATTCACTATGCGTGTAACATATTCGAGAAAAAATATACGAAACGAAAATTATCGAGTCAATGACATTATCCCGCATTGTCGAGTCGTCGGAGAAACTCGCCTATTCCAATCCACGATTTCCTGATTATGAAATTGGCATTTGGAGACCGGTCGTTAGTACAATGACGATAAGATCAGCAGAAAATTGCAGCACTTTCCAAATCCCTTTTGCATCCAAATATCAAGTTAAACTTCTCCTTCTCCTATCCAGGCACGTTGCTTCTATTCCTCGTAATTCGCGCCTCTGTCTCATCCTTCTAACGATTATCCAGAGGAAAATGGACGATTCGCGTAACAAAGTGAAAGGACTGGAACATTTTATATCTTACTCGCCCTTTTCATATCCGATTACTTAGCCACAACGGCCTATAAAAATCTTGCTTTAATCGCTCGCAGCAAGGGAGTTATGTAAATTGTACATCATTATGCTGTCCGTTGCGAACGAGCTTTTTACCCGTTGCTTTATACCATGTTCAATAATAATGCTCGATGAAGATACGAAGTGCTGTCAGAAACGTATCCATTGCTCGGATGACAAACTGTACGAAGGTTCGATAATCTTCCACGTCTATCTGATGTTAATGACCCTAATAAATGTAACCGAAGCGACCAGAGGAGCATTGACATTGAGATAAATCGATATATCTACGCATCTCCGTCGGCCACTCCGGTTAATATTTATTTATGCATCTTAACCAGCCAGTTTCAAACTCGTTTGGCGACGTAGGACCTTCTCTTCGTCTTCGTTCACGAAAGCCTTTCAGAGCCGAGTCTCGGAGTCCTCGAGAATCCAAGATTTTCTATTCGGTTCGAAAACTTCAGCCTTTCAAACAAGTCATCTTCTAACGTGAGCTAGCACGAGATTTAGGTTCAGAATTGCATGGTCTATAGTGATCTTTAAAAGTGTGTTTGGATCATCGATATTCGTATTTGCTCCATGTACTTTGAAATTCTGAAATTTTTACTAATTTTGATTAACAATCTCGATACATTTTCCACGTTTTACAGTTTTATTTATAAAAATAAAATGGGGTAACCCGTACTGCGGATTTGGCATCAATGGCACCAAGGTAGTGCAATGTGGTCAGCTGAATTTCAGGTCCTGGATACCAGGTCCTCTTTATATTTTAGGTAGCTTATGACAGTGAGAAGTAGCTTATGACAGTGACACTTTTTACTGTCAAATATTTCTTCTCTGTTTAATTTCTTCGAAGATCAACTTCTCCAGACACATCGTCAGACCTCTTCCCTCTAACCAATTTCTTCAAACACCCCTCTTCCCAAAATGGGAGACTTCTTCTTCGATCAAAAACGAGACAAAAGATTGTCAACTGTATCCACGTAACTATTATAAAAATTGAACAGGGTAACCTATACTGCGGATTATCAATGGCACCAAGGTAGTGCAATGTGGTCAGCTGAATTTCAGGTCCTAGATAACAGGTCCTCTTTATTTTTTTAGGTAATTTATGACAGTGAGAAGTAGCTTATGACAGTGACACTTTTTATTGTCAAATATTTCTTCTCTGTTTTATTTCTTCGAAGATCAACTTCTCCAGGCACATCGTCAGACCTCTTCCCTCTAACCAATTTCTTCGAACACCCCTCTTCCCAAAATGGGAGACTTCTTCTTCGATCAAAAACGAGACAAAAGATTGTCAACTGTATCCACGTAACTATTATAAAAATTGAACAATGTGGTCAGCTGAATTTCAGGTCCTGGTTACCAGGTCCTCTTTATTTTTTTGGGTAATTTATGACAGTGAGAAGTAGCTTATGACAGTGATACCTTTTACTGTCAAATATTTCTTCTCTGTTTAATTTCTTCGAAGATTAACTTCTCCAGACACATCATCAGACCTCTTCCCTCTAACCAATTTCTTCAAACACCCCTCTACCCAAAATGGAAGACTTCTTCTACGATGAAAAACGAGACCAAAAGATTGTCAACTATATCCACGTAACTATCCACGACTTTTTAGCTCGCAACCTCCAAGGCAAGATCTGCCAGCACCATCGCGAGTGAGCAGCAGAACCCTGAACGTCTCCATCGGGTCCTTCCTCCTTTCGAATCGCGCACTTTCCCGTGGCGCCATTTTTTCCTCTCTTTTTCACGAAATTCCCAGCAGAGACTCGGCATCGTCCGCGCGAATCCAGCCTGCACGTTGATGTAGCTGTTCGGGTACCTTGGTCGCTGAGATCTTATCTCGAGCGCGTTGCCTATGGGTTTCCACGAGCAGCGTCCATATATGCAAAGAACGAATCGCACGTTCTATTTGTTCACCGACTGCGCACGTGTGTATACGTATACACGTGCGATTCTCTCTTCTGACTCGAGAGCGGCTGCAGGAGGGACCGTTAGAAGTCGATAACGATATTCAAGTGGTTTAAAGGAGGTCCGGCCGCGTTGCGTGCCGATCGTGTCCATTTTACGAGGCGCGAACGACAGTCTTTCCTCGGCGATCGGCCATCACGCGGACAACGCCTCGCATGTTACCCCGACAGCGTGGCCAGGCAGCGCTAAGGTACTCGTGATTTTCAAATTCTCCGGGAGACTGTGTACACAGCAGGACATATACTTGTCCCGAGGCGCATTGACGACGCCGAACATGCTTGCTCAGCCTCGTGACTTTTAGTATGTGACCAAGTTCCAGCCGTAAATTGCTTAATATTTCTGTTTAAATGCACATTATCCACGTGTTCCTTGCTGTTTAGATTCCTCTATTTGCTAATCGTTAAAACGAACTTACCTTCCGCACACGAGACCGCACGATGGGACGCGCGGTGCGTGATTTTATGTAATTAGAAACTGGTACCGCGTGCTTGAAGAATAGCTGTGAGATATGGAGGTGGTGTAGGGATAGCTGATGGAAGGAATCGGTTTTAACGATTTTCTGCTTGTCGAGGCAAGTTGATTGTATCGTTGGAGAGAATGGATGGCTGGCCGAGGACATGATTGGTTTCAAACGATAGAGACGTGGTGGGTGAAGGATATGGATAATTTTAATTATCCAGCCGGCTGACTCGCAGATCTACCATTTCATCCGACTTTTATTATTTGATTTCTTTGCAACGTTTTCACGATGTTTAATGACTCTTTGAGGGTATATAGTTTGTTACTTTTAAGAAAATTTTAGGGAGCTTTGTGATTCGAAATACTCGAAGATCGAATTGTTGATTTCTGTAGGGATTTTCGTGGACTATAATCGATGATGATTGTTCTAAATCTTTCTGTAATCGATCTATGTCTTCTTTCAACGATTATAGTGCCAAGTATGTTAAAAGGTCTTTCATGGTACACGATTGATGGATATTATTTTATTTTATATTATATTTTATATTTTTATTCTTCCTTGATATCCTAGAATAATTTTGAATTGCAAAAAGGATGTAAAACTTCGAATTTTGTAATGTCTAGTTATCTCAGTAGCTTCACGATTCAATAATTAGCAACAGCAAGATTATAATCGAATTCTTCGTTTGAAAGTATTATTTTTAATAATTAAGTCAACTATAATACCTTTGTAAACAAACTTTCACTAATGATTTAGCAATAGATTCAGACAGTTGTTATTATTTAACGCAAACTTGCGAAAAAGCACATAGAAATTTCCCTATCAAGAAACTTCACCTATGTACTTTGATCTTTGTATATTATAATTGATGATAATTGTTCTAAATCTTTCTGTAATCGATCTATGTCTTCTTTCAGCGATTATAGTGCCAGATATATTAAAAGATCTTTCGTGATATACGATTGATGAATATATTTTTGTTTTATTTTGTATTTTATATCTTTTCTTTCCTTCTTAGTTTCCTAAAATAATTTGGAATTGCGAAAAAGAGGGTAAACTTCGAATTTTGTAATGCCTAGTTCAGTAGCTATATCAGCAGCTTCAGAATTCAATAATTAACAATAGCAGGAAAATTGTAATTGAATTCTTCGTTTGAAAGTATCATTTTTACAAACCAAGTCAACTATAACATCTTTGTGAACAAACTTAATTATTATTATTTAGCAATATTTTCAGACAGTGCATATTATTTAACGCAAACTTGTGAAAAAGCACATAGAAATTTCCCTATCAACAAACTTCACCTATGTACCATCGATTCAGACATAGAACCATCAGACTGACTCTTAGTTCTATTCTTCACAATCACAAGTAGAGATCTTCGTGTACTATAGTCGATGGTGATTGTTCGAAATCTTTTTGTAATCGATTTATGTTTTCTTATACAGACTATAGTGCTAGGTATGTTAAAAAATCTTTCTCTAGGTACGCGATTGATGAATATATTTTTATCTTGTATTTTATACCATATTTTCCTTCTTGGTTTTCTAAAATAATTTTGAATTGAGAAAAAGAGATAAGCCTCGAATTTTTGAATGTCTATTTATTTCACTAGCTTCACAATTCAATAATTAATAACAGCAAGGTTATAATCAAATTCTTCGTTTGAAAGTATTATTTTTACACACCAAGTCAACTATAATATCTTTGTAAACAAACTTTATTATTATTATTTAGCAATATTTTTAGAGAGTCGGTATTACTTAACACAAACTTGAGAAAAGGCATGCAGAAATTTCCCTATCAACAAACTTCACCCATGTACCATGGATTCGGATGTGGAACCATTAAACTGACTCTTGGTCCAATTCTTCACAATCGCGAGAACAATGTAGAATGTATTGCACAAACAGTCTGTCCCGAAGAGCTTTGAAACCGCGCGGTAGAATTGAGATATCACGAAGAATTTGAAACGAAATTTTCTCGTTTGGCTGGCCGCGATCGGTAATCACAGGGAGCAATTAACCAGCTCTTTAAAGCGGGCAATTATTTGTCACGGCGGTTGTCAGGCGGTCGAGATCGCTTTTACGATATTATAAATAACCGGCGGTCCCGACAAATCCTTATCTCCGGCTGCGAGCTTTTAGCCCGTGGCCCACGTGTACGAACTTTCGATTAAAATTATCTGCGCCGTCTCGATGCTAGCCGGCAGCTGGAATTGCAAAAGGGACGCTAGATAGGGGGCGGTGCGAGCGCGGCGCATACAATAGTAGCGCTGCGCGATTCGATCTATTGCTACCATCGTACGGAACGCGAAAACCTGGAAGTCATTTCTGCCACCATTCCGCATGGCTGCCCATAGCTATGCCACCACTACTATTACCCGATCTCGAGCATTTCGTTCGTGGCCGCCGATAGACGTCTCGGGCCGATTCCAAGGCGAGTTGAAAGTTCTTGAACGGGCACCGATTTTGCAGAAATGGATTCGACGTGTCTGCCGGTGACACGGGAACAATCAGAGACAAAGTTCAGATTTCTAGTCACCGTGTACCGTGTTTCTCGTTGTTTCGTACGATTCGAGTGATAAATAGTACTCGCGGATCTGTGAATTGATCTATTGGGATTATGGGTAAAAAGAAATAATTATTTGTATTTTACAATTATCTTTATTCTCTCCTAAGAAAGGTATGTCTCAAGTATTCTGACTGTTCGCGTAGAGAGCCAAAACTAGAGTGAGGAAAAAGGGTATGCGATTGCAGCTCGTCCTGGCCCCCTAAGTCTTATCTAACGTGTGAAATAAACACTTCATGCGTTCCCGGAACCACTTCAGTACATAGTTTAAAAATATTTCTATTTCTCTTGAGAGATTAATTTTTGTATATTCGTTGTGTTAAGATGTATCTTATTTTCAACATGATCTGATGGATTCGAAGTAGAGGAGTTTACTGTATCATGTATCAGGGGGTCTGAGGGACTATCGAAATTGGTGTTCTGTGTAGTACCCTATATAGGTTTTTAAATTAAAAATTTCGAATTGGTATTATTTATGTTAGCTTATGTATTTATATCGGATGTCCCAAAATTCTGGCAAGAAATAATTTTGATAGAAGACACAGGTTTTTAATGAAAAATTGTAAATATTGCTCAATAATGAAGACGCGTTGCTCTTTCATGTTTCATGTTTCACCATTTTTAATAGCTTTGAATTGTCAGCTGTTAAGCCATCTTCCTTTCTTCGTTGGTAACATTTTATTATACAAATAGAGCAAAATTAAAATCTTGCGTGTATTTTGAAACACCCTATATTTCATTATAGATACTTCGTTTAATTTTTTATATACTAAAAAATGTAATTATTTTAACTATTTGTATGAAATGTAGTATTTAGTATAGTTGGAGAGTATTGTCTACTTTTTAAATCTTAGTTATCTGGTACTTTAGATAATTTATATTTGATATAATATAGAACTGTCAGTTGTCAAGCCGTTTTGTTTTCTTCGTTGGTAACACTTTTTCCTATAAATGGAGCAAAATTAAAATCCTGCGTGTATTTTGAGACATCCTATATTTCATTATAGATACTTCTTTTAATTTTTTATATACTAAAAAATGTAATTGTTTTAACTATTTGTAGGAAATGTAGTATTTAGTATAGTTGGAGAACATTGTCTATTTTTTTATATTTTAGTTATCTGGTACTTTAGATAATTTATATTTGATATGTATATAGTATAGTTGGAGAGAATTGTTTATTTT
Source organism: Eufriesea mexicana (assembly GCF_001483705.2). Lineage (NCBI taxonomy): Eukaryota > Metazoa > Arthropoda > Insecta > Hymenoptera > Apidae > Eufriesea > Eufriesea mexicana. The sequence continues at coordinate 1,747,747 of NW_016908540.1, read as the reverse complement.
TTTATATTTTAGTTATCTAGTATTTTAGCTAATTTATATTTGGTATACTACTCTTGTGAATGTTAATATTCAGTATAATCGAATAATCATCATTCAGTGGCGCCACTACGGCGAGATTATAAAGCAGCAATTTATTATTCGCTTCTGTTTTCACCAAGGGAAATAAGAAAAGTAAATACGTTTATGAAGGAACTCGCAAATGTTTTTAATTCTCTTTCTGTGGAACAAAAATTTTAATTTCACAATGTTTTCCATTACAAAAATCTTGTTAGAGTCACTGATTGACGTAAGCAAAAGTCCATGATGTGGAAAGGGTTAAATGATTATTTCATTCAGATTTTACTTCGCATAATTTATTTTCTAGTATACTTAAGTCGGAAATTTTTTAAAATACTTTTCTGAGGTTTAGAATTTAGTTTAATTGAGAAACCACATGTTCAAGAATTCTTTCACTTGAACCTTTCTTTCTCCCCATATTTCATTCATATTGTACCTCGAACTATTAATATTCTTTACATACCAAGTTTTCGTATAACAAATAATAATTATATTAGTGAACTATCAGTGAACTATTAGTAAATTATTAGTGAACTATTAGTGAACTATCAATGAACTATCAGTGAACTATATTAGTGAACTAGTAGTGGGCTATATTAGTGAAGTATTAGTGAACTAATAGTGAACTATATTAGTGAACTAGTAGTGGGATATATTGGTGAATTAGTAGTGAATTGTACTAGTGAACTAGTAGTGAACTGTATTAGTGAACTAGTAGTGAAATATATTAGTAAACTAGTGGTGAACTGTATTAGTGAACTGGTAGTGGGCTATATTAGTGAAATAGTAGTGAATTGTATTAGTGAACTAGTAGTTAACTATATTAGTGAACTATAATTATACTAGTGAACTTGAAAATACGATTTTGCAAAGCATCTTTATCAAATTTACTAATCACAAAAGCCCAACCAAAACCATCGACGATCCGAGACATCCCTGACAGTTTTCAGCATCCCAAGTAATTAATTTTAATATTAATTCGAGGTATTTAAGAGTAAATAGAAAAAAATCATTCCTTGCCAAAAAATTGGTCGCAGAATTACCCTTTTAACATGTCATCCGCTTATCACTCTCCTGTTATCGTATCATGCCAAGCAGCACGATCTCGTCCAAAGCTATTCGCTGTAGTAAAACGGGTAAAAATGGAGAAGTCATCGGTCGGAGTAAAAAGAAATCGTCGCTATTAACGTTCATATTCCTCGGCCGTTTTTGTCCGACATTTGAAATTCCCTGAACTAATAACAGTCCGGGAAGAGCGCTGAATGACTCGATGTTTCGCTCGATTATTGACTCGATTGAATATTCGAGCGGGCAATTCATCGAACGACTATCGGCGTCAGTCGTGGCTCGGTGCACCTAACTACCGTGGTACGCCATCTTTTTTCTACCTCGCGCAATGGGACAAGAGAATCGGTGTTAACCGGGCAATCCAGAACTCGGCTAACTGCGGCAATTTAGGCCCGACGTTGCCTGGTATGCGAAATATTTGGTGATCTATGACCATTTTCCGTCAGCTTGCACCGGCGAGAGAAAAAGCGGGACGTTTGGTCGATCGCGAGATCCCTCCGGTTCGCTGATGGTGCCACGTGGTCTACTTGCGATGAAGATTTCTAACAAGTCACGTCGATGATTAATCGATTCTGGCCGGCATTCTTGTAACGAGCTGGCCGCGTGCGACGGGGAAAAGTACGAATGAAAAATGCCTGAATCGCTGGTAATTTATTACCGCTATTATGGATTCTCGCCGGGTTACAGCCTCGCGAACTGAATTTTACACTGGCCAGTCTTCCGGATAGGCAGAGGGTTTTTGCCAAGTTCAATGCCTATCCCGCGTCGTTCGATTTTATTTTCCTCCTGTTTTCTTTTAGACGTGTGTAATTTCATGCTGCAGCCTCGTAGGTATGCCGCGTGTTAACGTGTAATTTAGTAAATATTTGAGATGATTTCACGGAGAGGGAATTGGAAGATAGAGACGTCGCGGATTGGGATTACTGGATGTTCCATTTTTCTTCTGCCGCTCAGGATATTCCGTAATAGAAGAGCTCGTGGCTGTGATGAATTTTTGATTGATCGTTCTGGGTAACGACGAACGGGGAATTTTTAATTGGATGTTTAGTAATTGGTTATTTAGGATATGGAGGTTTATTCTTGATATAGTAATGCTTATACCGTTCACTTATGTCCACTCGTGTGATGAGTAACATTTCTTTTTTTAATTATAATTTATTTTCTGTTAATCCTGTTAAAAGTAAGCAATATTTAGTAATATGTAATATGATAGGTAACATTTCTTTTTTTAATTATAATTTATTTTCTGTTAATCCTGTTGAGGGTTCTTACTCCTTTCGTATTAGATATTTGTTATTTTAATTTTAATTTATGAGAGCTTATTGTTATGCGAACGTATCTCGTTTCACGTATCTTTTACCAGCGTTCAAGACTGTAAAGTGGAGAATAATATTTTTTACTAAAATAAAATGTTATTTATAAAATTCTGTACTTTGGATACAGGATGAAATGTCGATGGAAAAATATACCATTTTTGAGTGAAAATGTAGAAAATAGTACCTCAGTTATTGAAGAAAGGTGTAGTCTACCTTATCGATCAACGGTGCTAGTTTTCTGATAACAGAGTTCTGAACTTTAGATACAGATTGGTTGAAAGTGTATGAAAATTGAAGAGATTTTCGAGTGATATATTATTTTAAGTGAAGAGCAGACTATTAATAAACTATAATTTTAATTTTAATTTTAATTTTAATTTAACTATAATTTTTTATTTTAAGAGTTATCCAATAACAAAATTCTAAATATAAAACAAAGACCAACAGAAAATATTAAAAAGCAACAAAGATCTGATCGGATATTAAAATATTTTATTCAATAGCTATAACATCAATTTTAATAAAATTTTTTAAATTTTCCCATAACAAAATCCTAAACTTAAAAGAGATATCGACAAGAAGCATATTAAATAAAAATTTAATTAAATATAAATAACATTTTAGACGACAATATGCAAAATGATACCTGACTCATTGAAAATTGTCCTGCAATTTCTGCAATTTGATAATGAAATTCCAACCCAAAATAAGTATCAAAAAGAAACACATCAGGTAACGATAATCTCACCTGATATTAAAATATTTATTGGGCAGTTATAACCTCAATTTCAATAATTTTGTACAAGCCTACCTCGGATATAGAAAATTGTCATCCAATCTGAAAAATTTTCCTATAACAAAATTCTGATTCTGAAACACATATCGATAAGAAGCATATTAAATAATAATTTATTCAAATATAAATTATTTTATTACTACGGTATAACAGTTTAGGTGACAATATGCAAAATGATACCTGGCTCATTGAAAATTGTCCTGCAATTTCTGCAGTTTGATAATGAAATTCCAACCCAAAACAAGTATCAAAAAGAAACACATCAGGTAACGATAATCTCACCTGATATTAAAATATTTATTAGGCAGTTATAACCTCAATTTCAATAATTTTGTACAAGCCTACCTCGGATATAGAAAATTGTCATGCAATTTTTTAAATTTTCCCATAACAAAATTCTGAATTTAAAACAAATATCGACAAGAAGCATACTAAATAGCTACGACTTGATCGAATATTAAAATCTAATTTTATATTAACGTAGTTAATATAAATTATATATTAAGATCCAATTTTAGCAATTTTATGATGAAATTCCAAACTTGGAACAAGTATCAAGGGGAAATACTTTGGATAACGATAATCTGGCCGGATATTAAAATGTTTTGATGGAAAGATATACTATTTTAAATGAAAATGCGCGAATGGATACTCAGTTAACGATATAAGCAAGTATGTAAGCGTAATCGATGTTCGAACGTACGTTGGAGAATTTCTGTGTCCGCTTGGTGGAATTGCGTTACGCGTTAGTATTCAGTATCAGGAAATGGTATCGAATCGTACAGTATCTTTATTTGTGTAGATCCGATAAATCAATTACTTGTATCGCCGTGTCGATAATTTACAATGTGTTTCTGTCTCTCTTTCCGTCTCGCTTCCACCCGTTCGCTTTCATTGCTCGAGCTTCACGCTGTAAATCGCGCATGGTCTACATTTTACTATTTCCACGCTATCAGCAGTGGCGTCAAAGATGTTTTACGACTTTAATCAGTATCACGGTACAGTCAACACACATATTTTATATCGTGCCTTTGTAGAAATGATACGCCTTCGTCCTAAGGTGTAAGCACAATTTCGTTGCTTTTGAATTTCTCCTGTAAAATTGCGCTTTCAATCTATTTTCTCTGGCCTGTAAACTGCCTCCTTTCTTCTCTTTTGTTGCGTGCAACAGCGCGATGGTTTATGGCTCTGGCACAGTTTACAGATTACTGTCCTTGTGAATAAAATTTTTCTGCTTCGCCTTGTCTATTCCAATCTAATTGTAGCTTTTTCGTTATTTATTATCTGAAATTTTTGCAAATGACTGTTTTTTAGTTAAGTGTCACTCATTAATTGTAATTATGCTTATCTATAATATATACAAGGATGGAAATAGTCGAAATATTATTCGATAGAAATTTTTGGATTTTAAAAAGTGATTGCTACTTTATACTGAAAATATTTAAATTTCTTTTTAATTTTTATTTCCAATCCAAAATTAAATTTATTTTGAGGATATTAGTGGTTAATAGTTATGGTAGTTATATAATATCCTGCATGTAGTATAATATATTCTTGTTTAAAATTATCTAGAATTTGAACTGACCTAAAAAATACGTATAATGTGTAATTTAGTAATTGCTTTTAAAATTATAATAAACTTACGTGTTTTGAAATAATGACCTTGCTTTTGTTTATGAATACTTCACTCTCACCTATTAGGGACTATATACTTCTCTTGCAGGAAAATCATCGCAGTATAACGATCTCAGTTGTATTAATCATGTATTTAATAATCTGTTGTAAATCATTTGACATCTTCAATAGTCTTAAATGTCAGGTGTTTTTCTTTTTGTCCATTTAAGCTTGATTTATGAAAAATAGGTTTGTATACTAAAGGTTTATGTTAAATGAATAGATAAATGTAATAAATAAATAAATAATAATAATAAAAATAATAAAATAAAGTAATAGAATATCGATAAACGTGAACAATTGTTACAAATTTTATTTATTTCTTTTACTATTAAATTATTATGTAAAATTACACAAAATTCTCGTGGAAGTTGAAAATTACATTTTTACAGAGAATATTTCCACGAACTAAATAAATGATATACAAAATGTAGCGATTGTAGGATTATTGCAGATTTCAATGTACACCGAACAAAAATTTTGAAGCTTGTTTTTGAAGAGACATTGTTGGTTTATATCTCACAAATCTTGCATGGGTATACTTCGAGATAGAAATGAAAATAAAAATGATAAATCATTATGATTTGGTGAATTTCACCTTTACCTTATTATCGTTTATCAGCTTGTGAAATGAGATTTTAATGCTCGTTTTATGGTACCATTAAATTCATTGGCTTTATCTTTCGGGCAGGATTAACAGTGAGAACTGAAATAAGCAGGAAAATCTCGTGTATGAATTTATTGATGTGAAAATTCAAAGCCTCATAAATTTGTACCAAACAAGTAGCAGTTTTGATACTAGGACAGTTGATTTATTCGATCGAGGGTTAGAAGATTTATTACAGTCGTAATTATTGTGGAGAAATCAGGTTTGGGAGTGTAATGGCAGTTGAATTACGACTTATCGCAGAGACGGTATTAAAACGAAGTAAATAACTTTTAAAATTCGTTCACACTTTACTTAAATATTTATAGTTGCATTTAGAAGCGACGAACTGAAAACTCTCCCTCTTATCTTTACACTATCCAACACAGTAAAAATAGCTAACCAAATATTATTATAATATAAACAAATTATATTCCTTTAAACGTAAATTTCAAATTTGATCGTAATAGCTAATTATAGACGTACATAAAATACACCATTTGCATATTATATATTCTATACATTGTATAATTGAGAAATTTGGTATTTTTGGGTATCATTTTTTCGCTGTATTTTACCAAAAATATTATACAATTAGTATTTTATTGACATTACAAATTCTGTCAAAGTCTGGGTAATAAAATGGTAATGTATTCCAAGCTCCTCCTAGAGTATTTCATAATGGTGTTTCATTATGCAGATCTAGGCTATCCCATAATTATCTTATCAGTGATAAATCAAAAGACCTTTCTGAAATAGATAGTAAAATTAGTGAAATTTAACTTACTGTGTCATACCTCGTAAATCACCCTTTATCATTATCACCGAGGAGGTTGGCTTATCTTTACTTTAGCTTCCCCTTCAAGATTCTCACAATCTTCACACTTTCTGTCGGTAATCAACGCGAACATACATACAAATTCCATCCAGATTTCAATTATCCAATCCACGACACTTGACAATCATTCCTCCCCTAACTAACCAAATATGTGCCTATAATTATGAAAGTGGTCTAAATCACGGACTCAAGAGGAACGATTTTATTATTTATTTCGTGTTGCGTTCACTTATATTACGATAAAATATATTTACTTTCTACGAAACAGTGAAGAATTGAATCGTTAGATTGAGTTTGTAGTTTGTCGCAATTAATTTTATAATTTATGACGTAATTAAAGGCCGAAGCTTTTAATATTTCAGAAGCAAGTATAAGTGACTTAGACCACTTTCATCATCATAGTCACATATGTGTTTTCCATATATCACTATACAATCATTCTAGGAATTCAACAAATTCCCCCATATAAAATATCACAATGCAACTACATGATTGTTTTAAAATCCAAAATATTATTCGTTATAAAACGTCATGCATCAATCATTACACTAAATTCCAAAAATGATTTCATGCAAGACATCTACATAGATCCAACTATAATTATATCAAAATTTGGAAAATTCATCCATGTGACTATTCTAAATATTATTATCCTAAAACTTATTTATTACAAATCATTCGATTGTTTCAAATTTTCTAAAATTACTCTATAAGGAACATCAAAATCCTAATTTTCTAAATACTAATTTCCTTTTCCCAGAATGCAACAAATTCATTCATGAAAAAAAAAAAATGAAACAACGTTATTATTCGACGTTTGCAAATTTTCAAAAATTATTTCATACAGGACATCTGCATAGATCCAATTATAATTATATCAAAATTTCAAAAATTATTTTCTACGAAACATCACGACCCATGTGACTATTCTAAAATAAGAAAACTTATTTATTACAAATCATTCGATTGTTCCAAATTTCCCCAAATTACTTCACACCAAGCATCAAAATCCATCTCATTCTCTTCTCCCAGAATGCAACAAATTTCTTCATTAAAAGAAAAAGAGAAGAAAAGGAATCGACCAAATTATTCGACGTTTACAAATTTTCAAAAATTATTTTATACAGGACATCTACATAGATCCAATTATAATTATATCAAAATTTCAAAAATTATTTTCTGCGAAACATTATGATTTATGTGACTATTCTAAAATAAGAAAACTTATTTATTAAAAATCATTCGATTTATTCACATTTCCTAAAATTATTTCACAGGGAACATGAAAATCCTAATTTTTCAAATACTAATTTTCTTTTCCCATAATGCAACAAATTCCCCCATAAAAAAAAGAATCGACGTTATTATTCGACGTTCGCAAATTTTCAAAAATTACTTCATACAGGACATGTACATATAAATCACTCCACGCAAAATACCAAAATGCTAATTTTCTTTTCCCATAATGCAACAAATTCGCTCATAAAAAAAGGAACGACGTAATTATTCGACGTTAGTAAATTTCCAAAAATGACTCCATAGAAAGCATCGTAATCCCTGATAATCCACGAAATTCCACTCTGGCGATTTCAAGTTATTCGAGAAAGCAAGCTAGCAGAGATGATCATAGGCGACGAGGAATCATCGGCGAGAAAGGTCGGCAGAGATCCCTGAATCATAGCTATTCCGACAGCAGTTCAAACAATCGTGCTCGCGCCAAAATAATTTCGCTTGGTCTCGGCGCGGCTCGTGCGGTTCCGCTTCCGCGAGCATCATCGTCGCGTCTAATCTTCTCCGCTCGGATCGGCGCGCACACGCGTCATATCGCCGCTCTCACGTTCTATAATTAAAACCGTGGGCACCGATCAAACAAACCCTCCCCGCGAGGGAACACGGATCCATTTGCTGCGACGCGTGCGCGCGCGCGCACTCGGACGACGATTCCATTAACTCGCCTAATCGAATCGTAATTGCCGCCCGGCGCTCCGAAACACCGTGGCTCGGGCGGAATCAAATCGAGCGTCGGCTGCTCGGAAGAGTTCGTCAAGTTTCGTATGAGCGGCACATCGTGTGCCCGTTTGACCTGTACCCGCACGTCGAACACGCTCGACGCGGCAGTCCGCGCGACAGAATCGCTTTGTTTACACCGCGCCGCGACAACCGCTCAATAGACCGATGCGCGGCGACTCTGCATTCTTTCCGATCGTCGATCGAATCGACCGTGACCGATCGACTCGTCTGGGATACCAGCCGTTCCTCGTCACCGTCCTCTAGCTACCACGGAACACCCGTGAAGCTGAACTTCGATCCCTCCTGTTCCGTCGCTCCTAAGTAGAGAACGTCGTTCACTGTCTGGAGCCTCGAGTGTGATCAGGTGCAGCGTGCATACGAGTTCCTCTTCTTTTGCCTGGCCTTGTACCGCTAGCTGTTGCGCCGGCAGAGATGGTCTATGCGTCGGCCAGGTGAATAACATTAGTCTTCGTTTACAGTGGATGGATAATCGGACCAAACGGCAGTGACAGTCGGTGAAGAATATTCGCAGAGGAGCTCGCAAGCTAGAGACGAGACTCCCTCAAACCCTGAGTCCCAGGATCCTCTACATCGGCAGCCAGGTTCGAGATGCACCCAGCTACCTATTTCGAAAGCCTCGTGGAATCTGGACTCGGGTATCGCGTGTACAGTTAACGTGGTGCAAAGATTGGTCCGGAAGCGGGAGTGCGGCATGTGCGGACGATCGAAGGAAACGTTGGACGTATTCCCGGCACTCCGGTTCCGGCGTTCGGTTGCGTTCGTACGGCTTCGTCCGCATAGAAGAGAGGCGTGCGTAACCCGCGCCGGAGGCGAGGTTAGGTAGCTCACACGGCCAAGTGGTCCGTCGCTTTGTTTACGCGCGTATCAGCGAAGACAGGGCCGATGATCGCGGCAGCAAGCCCTGATTATCCACCTTCGAAATCGCCTGACGCCGAGTCTCAGTAGGTTTTCGCGCGTGCAACCGTGACCGTCGTATAGGTCTGTCGACGTGACTCGTCTCCTCCGCCAGCTCGATCTTCCGACGGGAAACGCGGGCCTGGTAGCGCGTCACGTGCGCGTCGTGTGTGCGTCGTGTGTCGTGCGTCGTGGCAACGACGGTGATCGCCGCTCACGTGCTGCTTCATTGTCGGGATTCGTGCTCGAGAATCGCCTCGATTGTGCGCGTTCCTCCGTCGTGAGAGTTCCCGTGGTGCGTGACCTCTTCCGTGACTATGAAAACGGGACGATCGGCGACCGGTAACGCTTTCTGAGGACACCATCCAGCAGCAGGATCAGCGACGTCAGCAGGCCAAGCATCGATCCGGTGAGTCCAGCTTTGCTTCGCGTTTCCCCTCGCTTCCCTTTCGGCTCGTTATTTTGCTTTCGCGTTTCCTGGAATTATCGTCGACCTAGCTCGATTGTTTTGGAGCGTGAAAGGTACGCAGCGGCCTTCGGCCGTTCGTTGGATATCTGTGTCAGGTCGGCGGAAATTCTTATTTGCGTTCTTGCCCGCGGAATGTCGTACTTTCCCAGCCACCGTGTGCTTTCGATTTTTTCTCCTCTCCTCCTCAGTCTCTCCTCCTCTTTCTCACGCCTTTTCGCGCAACGTGCTCGCCTTAGTCCGACGGATGAGAGCCTTCGCGAGAAAGGCGACCACGTGTCCCGTGGCTTCCGTCCGTCGATGATCCCGCCGGCGTTCGCACACGCCGACTCCAATTAGATCTACGTGCGCGAGATGGATCGATTGGTCCTGTCACGGAAACGTGTGTTACGCTGGCAGCAGCGTTCGCGTTCGCAGAATACGCCGTTGTTTTATGTAACGTGTGCCGTAAGGTTATAGAGAGATAGAGCCGGCTGGCAGCGGAAGTACAGGCTGCTGATAGCGGAACTCGAGGTGAATATGGAGTCGCGCAGCTCGTGTACATTCCGCTGGAAAAGTTATTTCTGTGTCGCGCTGCTAGCAGCCTTCCTCGCCACTTCGAGCCTTATTTTTCCACATTCACGCTCACAATTCCTCCGTTTCTCGGTTCATTTCATCGACGTTTTTCGTCAAACGTGCCTGAGATCGATGTTCGATGTTAATTTTAAAATTGATTTATCGATATAGAGGCAGTGGCCTAGGTCTACGCGTAAGTTTGCTCGAGCTTAATTCCCGCTGGACGTAACCTGGCAAGTTTGAAAGTCACGCGAACACGCGTTGTCATAAGCCCGCAATCACGAGGCCGATTAAGCTCGGAACATTCCTCGAGCTAATCAGCGATTCCATAAAATCAACGGAGACTCGCGGGACCATTAGACGAAGCACCAGCCCGAGGCTTGCCGTTTCCTCGTAAAAATAGCAATCGAAAGCGGCCGGTACCACGATCGCTTACTATCATTCGCATCGTTTCGAGGCGACTGAACGACCGATGATTCGATTACGTCTCGGGGCCGATCGGTCCTTAACGAGCCTCGAAAAGGATGTTCATGTCGTTGGTCGTGGCGAACGTAACGATGATGGTCGGAAAGAATTTTGCAACGAGGATCGTTATAGCGTGGAACACGGGCGTACAGAGGCGTAGAATCTAGACCGATGCTCTATCGTTCGAGCACGGTGTATCGAGGCGTAGTGTGGTAGATAAGATAGCGGGGCCGGTTATCGACTCGCTTACACTTAGTTCACCTGCGTCCTAGGTGCTCTTATCTTGGCCTTTTATCGGTGACCTCTGCTCCGTGTACGCGCGGCTCACGGCTGATATCGCGCAACACACGAAACGTCTGAGACCCTGCGTATGCACGACGATAGCGTCACTATAATGTCTACATCGGAATGGTGAACACACCGGCGAACCCACCTACCTTCGCGTCCGCTCGTTCCAATTTCCAGGATTGGCTCTGTCCTCGTCCGTCCCTCTTTCCGTGCCCTGGCTCTCGGTCTTATTCGCATTCCCCGCCATGCAGATCTTACCTTTCCCCCGGACGCTGTTCCTCTGCTTGCCACCCTGCGCCACCTCTCTCTTTCCCACCTCCTCTCTCTCCCTCTCTCTCTCTCTCTTCCTCTCCTCGTTCCACGAAGATGCGATCTTGTCCACCGACGACCACGCCTTCACGGTGTACGGAGAGCAGAGCGTGCGTCGATCTCGTTTCGAGAGACCGGCGTGTGTCGTTCCTTCTTATTTCACCGATGCACGCAAAAGAGGGATGGAAACGGGCGCGAGACGGAAGAGGAAGAGAGAGCCGAGTATCCAGCACGCCACGCGAGTTTCACCACATCCACGATCATGGCGATGGTGTGGCGATGCCGCTGGCGGAGGTTCCCGGTCGCGACACTTTTCCAAGGTGAATCTCGTTTCGTCGCCAGCCTGTCCTCGTCTACCAGCTGGACAGACTTCCGTCACCGTGGACGTTCCTCGTCGTGCTCCGACGCGCCGCAAAAAATCGGCTGCGCTCGGCTGGAACGTCATAACCGCGTGCGCAGCTCCGCTCTACGTGCTGCCCCCTGTCCAGCCGACTATGATTTCTCGTCGCTCTCGTTCGTCCATCCCGCGACGCGTCGCGCTTCTTCTGCACGGTCCAGTGAATCCTCGATCTGGCCGATGCTGCCAGAGTTCCCTAGCCCCTGTGTGTAAACGTCAGGAGGGTGAGTGAGAGAGGCTATCGGACGTTATTCCCGCGATAACGCGATATTTTGATCTCACGTCGCGCCAACAGGTCGGCGACAGGTGCAGTCTAGCGAAGGAGGCTCCTCGTGGCCGGGCTGCTCGATTTTATGGTAACATTGATAATTTACGACCTGGGCTGGAAAAGCCGCGAGACCGTGAAGCCGATCTCTGTGGCCCTGGCTCGCGGCAGAGAGCCAGGAAAGCTTTATCGTCCGTCGCGTCGCTTATCCCGGTGCGTCATTACCTTGATAGCAGGCGTGCGTGCAGTCGAAGAAAGAAAGCTTATCGCGGCTCTTCCAGGAAATACGGCGAACACGTGATACCGGCGGGAAATCGAATCGTATCTTGATCGTGCCGTGAACGTGGCGCTAAGCGCGCTTCTTTTTGCCCGCCATTTTCTTTTTTTGAACTTCCTTCTCTGCCCGCCAGGCTTCCTTCTCTGGTGCACGAGCCGGATAGGTATCGCGTATCGTTAGTGGTATCGGTGGCTCGCCGGGAAAGCGGAATTCGCGGGAAAGATCACTGTGTTTGCGTTGCACTCGAGCCGATCGATCCTCACGATCTTCGAGCAGGCGCGATAAAGATGGCGCGCGAACTTTCGCCCGTGTCTCGGCACTGATAATGCCAATCAGTTATCGGCCCGTCGTTGATGAGTTTGCCAGATATTCGGGGGACATTAGTACGATGACGAAGCTTGGGGTAATTAGAGATCCGCGCTCCGTTTGGTCACATCAGACATTTTGTTTACTTTACAGAGGGTCTGCAGATAGGATTATTTGGTTCGCTTAATGAAAAGATGTTAATTAAAGAGATACTTGGCTTTCACGGACTACCGTATCAGGCGGTTATCGAAGTTCAGGTTTCCGGATGCAAGTGGTTTCACGAGCTAACTGCATTGCCCCGATTCAAAATTGATATTTACCAATAAATGATAAACATACGAGGCTTTCTGCAATCGGGCACTGTAAATTGCATTAACGAATTAACTCGGTGGTATTAAATTCTCGAACGAGTATCACACATCCGAGATGTTCGTTAATTGGAGCTGGAAGCCCAACTGGTTTACTCCTAAACTCTTCTGCATCGGTCATACTCAGTCCACGCGCAGTCTATCGTTGCATAGAGTTTGCAGACTAGCTTGCGCAACGATTACGATTAGTTCTAACGAATTATCTCGATGATACCGAATTTCCGAGAAATAAAGGGACGGAAGTCTAACTTATCTATTCTCGGAACCTATTACATCAACCACGAATAACCTCAGTTTCAAACAGAATCTTGGAATCCAATAAACGCACTCTGCATCGACTGTACTCACCCTCTGAGTGTGCATCGCTAGCCGCTATTAGCTCTCTAAATATCTATCAAACATCCAAACAAGCGATTACAAAGAAGAGCAAAGAGTCGGACCCAGGCCCGACTAATTTACCCCGAAAGCTGCTGCATTAGCCAAAATAAGTCCCCTTTGCATGCGAAACCGTGAATTAAAAAATTCAATGAATGAACTCCCCGGTGCCCCCTGTCCGTGCCAGAGCCCCATTAAGCGAGGCCTAATAGAAACGCTTAACATTCTCGCCGGGTATTAAGATATCCGCGCGATGAAGTCTCTCATTATCCGTCATACGATGGCGCCTAATATCACGGTGCGCGCGGTTCCGTCGGTGGTATGCTCTTTTTGGACAGACATGTCGAACACTTTTCGTACACTGTGCTACCCAGATAGTCGACGGTCGCGGTCTCTCTGGTAGTCACCGCAAGGCCCCAGTTCGGTGCAGCTCGACAAAAGGGGAGTCAGGGTGGCGGTGTTGTATATGTATGG
>NW_016908540.1:1703379-1733395 GCF_001483705.2 Eufriesea mexicana | reverse complement strand
CGGCGAACACGTGATACCGGCGGGAAATCGAATCGTATCTTGATCGTGCCGTGAACGTGGCGCTAAGCGCGCTTCTTTTTGCCCGCCATTTTCTTTTTTTGAACTTCCTTCTCTGCCCGCCAGGCTTCCTTCTCTGGTGCACGAGCCGGATAGGTATCGCGTATCGTTAGTGGTATCGGTGGCTCGCCGGGAAAGCGGAATTCGCGGGAAAGATCACTGTGTTTGCGTTGCACTCGAGCCGATCGATCCTCACGATCTTCGAGCAGGCGCGATAAAGATGGCGCGCGAACTTTCGCCCGTGTCTCGGCACTGATAATGCCAATCAGTTATCGGCCCGTCGTTGATGAATTTGCCAGATATTCGGGGGACATTAGTACGATGACGATGCTTGGGGTAATTAGAGATCCGCGCTCCGTTTGGTCACATCAGACATTTTGTTTACGTTTCGCGGTTGCAGAGGGTCTGCAGATAGGATTATTTGGTCCGCTTAATGAAAAGATGTTAATTAAAGAGATACTTGGCTTTCACGGACTACCGTATCAGGCGGTTATCGAAGTTCAGGTTTCCGGATGCAAGTGGTTTCACGAGCTAACTGCATTGCCCCGATTCAAAATTGATATTTACCAATAAATGATAAACATACGAGGCTTTCTGCAATCGGGCACTGTAAATTGCATTAACGAATTAACTCGGTGGTATTAAATTCTCGAACGAGTATCACACATCCGAGATGTTCGTTAATTGGAGCTGGAAGCCCAACTGGTTTACTCCTAAACTCTTCTGCATCGGTCATACTCAGTCCACGCGCAGTCTATCGTTGCATAGAGTTTGCAGACTAGCTTGCGCAACGATTACGATTAGTTCTAACGAATTATCTCGATGATACCGAATTTCCGAGAAATAAAGGGACGGAAGTCTAACTTATCTATTCTCGGAACCTATTACATCAACCACGAATAACCTCAGTTTCAAACAGAATCTTGGAATCCAATAAACGCACTCTGCATCGACTGTACTCACCCTCTGAGTGTGCATCGCTAGCCGCTATTAGCTCTCTAAATATCTATCAAACATCCAAACAAGCGATTACAAAGAAGAGCAAAGAGTCGGACCCAGGCCCGACTAATTTACCCCGAAAGCTGCTGCATTAGCCAAAATAAGTCCCCTTTGCATGCGAAACCGTGAATTAAAAAATTCAATGAATGAACTCCCCGGTGCCCCCTGTCCGTGCCAGAGCCCCATTAAGCGAGGCCTAATAGAAACGCTTAACATTCTCGCCGGGTATTAAGATATCCGCGCGATGAAGTCTCTCATTATCCGTCATACGATGGCGCCTAATATCACGGTGCGCGCGGTTCCGTCGGTGGTATGCTCTTTTTGGACAGACATGTCGAACACTTTTCGTACACTGTGCTACCCAGATAGTCGACGGTCGCGGTCTCTCTGGTAGTCACCGCAAGGCCCCAGTTCGGTGCAGCTCGACAAAAGGGGAGTCAGGGTGGCGGTGTTGTATATGTATGGTGGCCGGCAAACAAGAGGGGCAGGTGGAAGGTTGTGCAACCTGTTGCTTCGTTGCTGGGACGAGAGAAACGGAACGGTAGGATGAGAGTCGTTCGGGTTTGCTTGCGGATCGGCATGAGACGGCACACACCGTCGGAGAAACATTCTGCCCTTGGGTATAGCAATCACAATGGGGCGAGTCTCCTTCTCCGCGTGCTCCTTCTCCTTGCTGATGTACGCTCTCGTTGCTCCTTCGTCCCTCGGTTCTTGGCTTCTACTCTTGGTACCTCTCTTCCTCTTCTTCCTCTTCTTTCTCCCCGACGTCGTCTTCTTCTTCTTCTTCTCCTCCTTCTTCTCAGCCGCGTCTTGTTCTTCCTGTTGGCCTGATGCGGTTCTTTCTCCGGCCACCTCTCCACCTCCTTCTTCTTGGACGTCGCGCCCCCGGGACACGATCCCGATCTGACGCGATTTGCATAATTCCAGTATCCCCGCCCAGCCGTTCAGCTGCTCAATTATTAGCTGGAATTTAAGACGTGTTTAAGAAAATAGCTCGACCCGGCTGCTTTTTGCTTCTGCCGATTCGAGTGGCTTCTTTGCGAGCGGTGCCTCCTCCGAGGACTATCAAAGCGCTCCAAAGTTTGTTCACGCTGAAAAGTGAATCCGCGCTTGTTCATCCTATCGCTCGGTGTCCAGTTTGCCACTTGCTGGCTGCTTTTGCCTCTACGATCATGTCAAAGTCTAAAGTTCTGCTTCCCCTATGGACTCTTTTGGTAAACATTTAACATCGTGGTAGCTTTCGTTTCTCTGTGATAAAGTATAATAGAAAGTATGTAAACAGGAGATTGCCGTTGACACCGTATTGACAGGATAGACGAAAATGTAAGTTTTTGAGATTATCCTGGATTATGAAATAATATTCGTTAATTTAAATAATCTCGACACATCGCATACCGCATAGAAATCTCTAAGACATTCGCCAGGGACCGCACGTTCTGACATGACAGCGTGCTGACATCTAAGGTACCTAAGATGGCGCGCGAAACACGGGAAAACGCGTGAGCGGTGTGCAATGTGTCAAGTACTATACTTATTCTCTGTATAATAGGAATCCACTAAAATTCTTTCTTCTTTCGTTAAATTCTTGGTCGATCAAATACTGCGTTGACATTAACTTGGCCAGAGGGAGCTTTTCTGGAAGGCAATCTTCGTTTCCTATCATACTGAATTAGGATAATGTAGTTAACATTGTGATCTAATTCCAAAAGCTTATGCGTGAAACACTGAATTTTACTCAGTCGCTGTGTGTATTTTTATCGGTGTAACGAGGTTAGGCCATCCTTATATAGTTCTGGCTTAGACTCCACGCTATGGCGCAGTGGTTTAAATACCTGTAGCCCCGAATGGCAGCTCTGTTTAGAGTTTCAGACGTACATAGGCTAGAAGTTGTTCTCCGTGAAGTTGTTAGAAAGTTATGCATTCGTTGCTGGCATTGTTGTATCCCAATTGTCGCATGATTCGTTGCACGCCAGTCGAAGGAAACAGATAGCCGGTGCAGGACTCGAACGTTCCTCGAGTTTTACGAGTTCGTTCTGCCTAGATCGAACGATACGCGGCTGGCCAGAATGATACTTGTCGAGGCGTTGAATCATTATTAGGCTCAAACAACACTTGCCGTCAGCGGTGAAACGAGCGATACCCGTACACCGTTATCACGGAACACGGTTTTATCAGCGGTGCGATATGGTAACGAGGTCTGTACCTACGGATGTCTGTTGTGGTTTCTGCCCGTTCCACATCTCGAGATTTGTTGGTTGTTCTTGATTAAAACGTTTACGCTCCGTTGATCCCCGGCAATTGTACTTTCCATGAGCAATTGACTGCGACGCAAAAATTGACAAATGTCTAATGTATAGCTGAAATGTGTTCCTGTCCAGGGATTCGACGTTTCGTTTTATCGAAAGTCACGTGTTATCGGCTCGAAAACTTTCCGTATCCTTTCACTATCGATCGCTGATTTATACGATTTATATCTCGAATAATCGTCGCATAGTGGTATTATTATTAGGTTCCATAGATTCCGTGATTTTGGAAATCATTTTCACTTGCAGTCTCGAGTTATCGAACGAGTTAGTCAATAATTTTTTAAACAAAATTGTATACTTTCGTTAATGCAATTAATTACTGTACGCCTATGCATAGCATCGTGGCCTCCGGATGACCTTGAATACTAAATCCCATGTTTTTAAAATGAACGTGTTGTAAGTACAAATTTGTACCTACTGTATACTTATATATGTTAGTTCTCTTTATTATAATAACTATTTATTTGTTTGCAAGAAATCAGTGTTATAAGCTGCATTTCCAACAAATCTGATAATTTTCATCCCTCAAATAATGCAGGGTGTAGTCAGTAATCAAACTAGCTTTTCACTGTCATAACTGTTACGAGATAAATACACGTTGTTCTTTATTAGATCGTTATATTTATTTTCTACTTTTCTCATATAATTATTCTTGTAATTCTTGGTCTCTTACACGTTTGGTCTTCTCCATACCGCAGTGCGCAACTCACTAGCGCACGCAGTGGCAGAAAACGAAACTACAGAGCAGGAAGGTGTATAGACAAATTACGCATTCGCTTGCCCTCTGGCGTTAGAATAAAGCAAAATGCAAACGTGTATTACATATCTTACAAGCACTTTCTCAATTTCTGTAAATATCAATTTATTGCAAAATATTCGGTGACAGGTTTTTCTCTCAATTGAATTAAAAATTGCCTCGAAATTCTTTCTTTAGTGGATTCTTTATATGTAATCCATACATTTATCCCTATTTATATAGTCGTAGTGTTTAATGATGATACAGTAACATCGTATATAGGAAATTCTAAAATAAATTTCAAAATTTTACTGGTCGCGATAGGAACAGTGTTAATGTATGACATATAGGCAACTCGCATGTACATATGCATAGTGAAAAATAAAAAGGCAAGAAAGGAAAAACTTAGTGTTATAGACCTGGAGACAGTGTCAAATGCTGCGACTCTTGGGTTAGAACTAAATATTAACCAAAAGGCCCCCATTCACACTGTTTAAAAGCTCTAATCTCCCAATCAACTCTAATGTTGCTAGACGCTTCTAGCGACACCTGGTGTTTTCGGCAATTCTAATTAAACCTAACGGTGGAAATCACTTCCTCCTAAGCAACTTATAGTTATTCTGAATGATTATTTCGGTAAAACCTATTTATTATATTTTCCAACACACACCATGAGCGACTCATTTACAGGATCTCGGCCCAAGATCGCCGATGCTTGACACATTCTTGATAAATCGTTGCATTCTGTTGGAGATTTTCGTAGATCAGGAATAAATTAAATATAAATTTGTGCTAAATTTACTTAGACAACACACGATCCACTTGTCTTCATATAATAAATATAAAAGGTTCCAAGAAGACTGTGGTAGACATATTAAACTTCTGATAAAAGGCACGCATGACTCATCTTCCTGTGGATAGAAATAGACACGAATATCTTGTACTGTTTAAACAGTTAACAAATTAATATTGATATATATAATCAACGAATAGTCCCATTAGTGTACATTCGTAGAATTAACAAGTTCTATACGGATGACATTATCTTCCAGTTATCATCTTCTAGTCTACCATGTTCCACTCCCTGTTCCACAACGAATAACGCGATTAACCCTTTGCACTCGACGACTTTTTGACTAGAGAAGAGTAAAAATTCAACGATTCTCTACTAAAAACTGACGATACTTTTTTGAGCAGTAAATAAAGAATTGTATAATAATAGAATTATAGAATTATTTGATTTCGATACCTCGCACACTGTTACATTACATTAAATTTGATATATTAATTAATATCGATCTTCCAAATTTTATGAAATGGTGACTGCAGCTCACCTCTCGAGTGCAGAGGGTTAATATACATTGACGCATGTTGTAACACCAATTTCCGAGATTCCGGGAAAAGTTTCCTATTTTGAAATCAATCTTTCGTCTCCTAGTACACCTCCAACTCGCATGGCTCCCTCTGTCCCTGACCAAGGCCGTCTCTGCCAAGACCCCGAGCTCCCAGCACGGATATGCAACGTCAGTCTCTCGTGTGCTGACCAATTTCGTTGATTAAAGCGCGCCTTCATCGGTGATATCCTCCATTAATCTCGCATCGGGTCGAACGCATCGCGAATCGCATTCCACGATGCGCGATGTGTGTCTCTGGCGAGCGAGAAGAATCGGATGCAACGTGTTAGGGCACATTCCCACTGGTCAGTCAGCCACGAAGCGTGGACGCGCGTCGGTAATATCCTGATCCATCGGCCGTCATTATAATTCATTTTAATGCCGCCCACCTGTACAGGAGGGCATCCTTTAAAACGCATCGCGCGTACTCGCGCGTGCAAATCCCGTATGAGCCTTGTCGTTGCAGTCTTATTACCGAACTCGAGATTATCCAGCTCGATAATTTCCGCGTGATGTATGGCAACGCGACTCGCGTTCATCGATATCGTTTAATTCCTTCCTCGTTCCCTCGTGTCCCAACGTTTATTATCCTTTTTTCATTTTCCTTTTTCATTTCGGCGGTTTCTCCTTTCTTTTTCCGTACCCTTGCGATCGCCTAAGTCCCAGGATGTTTCGTTATCCTGCGGCCGGCACCACGCTGCTAGTGCGTGCCTCGGTTGAATTTGTACCGGCGCGGAAATTCTCGAAGGGTTAAGGATAGAAGCGTAAGTCGAGTGCGCGAAATTCGAGTCGGGGATTGTGGTTATTCCAGTGATTTAAGACGAGTCGATTCCATCGGGTATTTGTGGAAACGCTCGGAGAGCTGCCGTGGCTCAGCCTGTCGGCTTCCTTGAATGTTATTGAGGGGTGTGTCAGGGTTTCGAGATTTTTAAGAATTTATTCGAGATATTATGGAACCTGAAAGGTTTCAGATGTTTAGTTGTTGTAGAGTATGGCTTAATTTGGTATTTTATTTCGGGAGCATTATCTGCCTGTTCTGTTTTATGATTTATCTTCCAAATCGAGGAAGGATTGATCAGATTTATTTCTTTTTTTTTTTTGTGAATATGTGAGTATTTTCTTCTTTTGTGATATGTTTGAGACATAAGTAGATAATAATAAAATAATATTTTGTTATTGATACGTTGAGTCATACGTAATATGTTTTATCAATAATCTCTTGCACTCTGAGGAATTTTTTGACGTGACTGTTTTAAAGATTCCAGTACCCTCTACGATGGAAAGTTTTATTAAAATTGGAAATGTAAATTTATTTATATGAGAATCTCATTGCAATTTCATTCTTTTTCAATGGAAATGAAATTAATTAAGTTATTTATACGTATTATGTTTGTTGATTTATCTTCCAAATTGAGAAAGGATTGATCAGATTTATTTATTTTTTTATAAATATGTGAGGATTTTCTTCTTTTGTGATATTTTTTGAGACATAAGTAGATGAGATTTTAATAAAATATTTTATTATTGATACGTTGAGTCATACGTAATATGTTTTATCATTAATCTCTTGTACTCTGAGGAATTTTTTGACGTGACTGTTTTAAAGATTCCAGTACCCTCTACTGTGGAAAGTTTTATTAAAATTGGAAATGTAAATTTATTTATATAAGAATCTCATTGCAATTTCATTCTTTTCTAATGGAAATAAAATTAATTAAGTTATTTATGCGTATTATCAATGATGCAGTAGTGGCACAAGTGAAGTGTGCTAAATAAGATTCCCTTGTATGATCCAGTGTGAGGGATTATATAAGGATTATTGATGTTGAAATTTGTAGCAAATAGGTTTACACTTTTCCTTTTTAAAAGTTTTCAAATATAGACTTGAAGATTGTGGCTTGGATGGGAATATTTCTTACATTTTTTGAATTTTCTAAAATTGATGAGATCCAAAAAGCTGTACGATACCTTTGCGATGTTGAAATGCAACGCAGGACTCCAATGAAAATGAGAAAAGAATTTTCCAAGATCGTCGCGATGGCGAAACGCAACGCAGGAGATGAATGGAAATACCGGAAAATATTTGTCAAAGACCTTCAAGAAAACCCTCAAAACTATGGTCTAGACGGGAATAGTCTCTTAAATTTTATAAATTTTTTAATATCGATGCGATCATAAATACTGTTAGAGAATTTTAAATTACCAAAAATCTACGGCCTGGACATGAATATTCTCGAAATTTTCCAAATTTTCTAAAATCGGGGCGATACCAAAAACTGTCACAGACCTTTAAAAAACCAGAAAACTGCAGTCTGAATAGAAATGCTCCTTAAAATTTTCAAAATTTTCTAAAATCGGGGCGATACTGAAAACTGTCACAGACCTTTAAAAGATCAGAGAACGGCAATCAGAACAGGAATGCTCCCAAAAATTTTTTAAATTTTCTAAAATCAGAGCGATACCAAATACTCCCACAGAACTTTAAAGAACCAAAATACTGCAATCTGGTCGTTCCTCAAAATTTTCCAAACTTTCTAACATCTGAACGATACGAAAAATTCTCATAGATCTTTAAAAAATCAAAGAACTTCGGTCTAAACGGAAATGCACCCTAAAATTTTCTAAATTTTCTAAATTTTCTAAAATCGTCTCCATACCGAAAACTCTAACACCAAAGACTTTTAAAAAACCGCGAAAAATCTGCAAGCAGTACCAAAAAATCTTTCAAAATCGTGACGATGTCGAAACGCGATGCAGAGAACCAGGAGAAACGCAGGAAAACGATTGAAGATGATCGGGAAAAAAGATGGTGGAAGACAGGGGACCGGTGGAAACGCACCCTTATGCCTGCGGCGCTGCAAGAAGCAGGGCGAGGCGCATCGTATCGCATCTGCGTGCTCTCTTTAAAGGCGTTGGG
Source organism: Eufriesea mexicana (assembly GCF_001483705.2). Taxonomy (NCBI): domain Eukaryota; kingdom Metazoa; phylum Arthropoda; class Insecta; order Hymenoptera; family Apidae; genus Eufriesea; species Eufriesea mexicana. The sequence continues at coordinate 1,724,986 of NW_016908540.1, read as the reverse complement.
CGTTCACCCCGACCTCGCCAGCCCGGTGCAACTGGTTCAAATGCATATTGCCTAGCGCAGAGGTGCACTACTGGTAGTGCGCCGTCCCTCATCCCGCGGACTCTCTGTCTCTCCCTCGACTTAATGGAGCCTGCAATTCTGGACCACGTTCTGGCAAGCTGCTCGCGTATTTTGACATTTACTGCCCCGTCGTTCGCGATTTTGCATAGACGACGAGCCGACTGCAAATGAAACCGCGCGAGGCTGCCAGAGCGTGGCGAACGCCACAAAACGGCGGACGCTTGATCGCGGATCAATAATTGGTTCGCGCGTAACACGCGCGACGCTGTAAATTGCACGCGGTCACCTCCGTTTATGACGGAATTTTAATTGACAGTTGCCGCTCGTTAGTGGCTGCCTTTGTGGTTAATGAGGATCGATGTAACAGGGACGAATGGGGGCCGGCAGGATGACAAAATGGAGGAAGGATGATGGTTGTTTAAAGGCCCGTGCACCGATCCAACAAATAACAAATAACGCCATAGGGACAACGAGGTATCGACCAATTGTTTAATTCGATAGCTGGTTTATGGGGTATTTTCGGCGAGTTTAGCGAGTACACGGTTTCATGGCTGATATTGATCAAAAAATATCTCGACGACGGGTTATACACGGTTGGTATTAATTGATTTCGAATCCAGGTGCAACTGAATTGCTGTTTGCGTAACAGAGCGTTGGGTTTTATTGGGAATTATGTAAAGATCGAACGATGGTGTCGGTTCCTTCCTTTATAAGCGATGGGAGAGGCTGGATTGTTAAATTTTAATTTTTCGGAGTCGTGATAATTTATGAAGGGTAGTTTGTATGAGACTGCTCGTTGCTTATGATAGTGGGATTTGGATTGGGTTTTAATGGAATCGAATGATTGTAATTTATACGTGGAGTGAAATTGGAAGCTGCTGGATGGGTAGAAAGTGTTGAAGTCTTCCATATTTTAAAAATTTCTGCGATTTGGGAATTAATAATGGGATTTTATGTATTTTGAATGGTTTTAGCTCTGAAAGTAGTATGATGGAAAATTAGAATTGCTTCGAATATGATTCTTGACAGTCTACAAAGTGTCATCACTTTCGAATATTTTGGAAATTTTTATAGCTTAAGAAGTTTTTAAAATTAATACCATGATTTGAAGTATTTTTAATAAATTTTATTCTAAATATTTAATGGGAATTTCGAATCACTTAAATATGATTCCAAGTTTAGGATTTTTGGAAACCTAGAAAATGTCGAAATTTAAAATATTTTGAGAATTTGTATAATTTTTTCAAAATCCTGAGATTCTAGGAAAGAGTCAAGATGGCGTATAAAAAGGAAAAAGCTTCAAGTATCGAAAGCTCGATAAAATCCTTATAATTATACTAGGAAGAATTTCACTCTGCAAACATGAAGCATAAAAGGATTTAATCGCTGTTTTATTTATATGCATACATTGTCTCATCGTCATAAATCATCGATCTCTTCTTTGATCCTTTCAATACTCGAACCTCCATCTCTTTTGCTCTCGATTTACATTTGATTTAATACAGCAATGATACGGATCAAATTCTCGTAGGTGACGAGTGATTAACGACTGTGTATGTTTGTGCAAATTACATGTCTTCTCATCATCGGTTATCATAATATCCGAATTGAAAACAAAAAGGAACATATTTTACCGGGAAAGAATTTTATTAATTTAAATGCAAGCATTAATCAAAAGAGTGAAACACAAAATATAATATATATTAAAACATCTTAATAATTAATACACTTTATTATTGAGACTTTCCATTTAGACTCCAATTTCACTGAAAATAGTATCTAATTTACTAAAAACTGTAAAAAGGTTTCAGAAATTTTTGGATTTCATTCACAAGTTTAAGATTATCGTATTAACGTCTACATACAAAATATAGGAGAATAATAATACAAAAACGAAAAATTTTTTAAAATAAAATCATTATCTCAGCATTTGAGGAATACTGATTCTACCCCTGTCAAAAAATTTTCTGAAATTAACATTTTAGATGTAGAATGATATAACTTAAGCATAAGATGGGGTGTTAAATCGACATGATATAAAGTAAAAAGAGGAAAAGAGAAGAATAATTGGAACTTCTATTTATTGTGATGGAAAACAAAATTGAGTTTAGCCAAGAATTTTTACCAGGAGTAGTACACCTGTATACAACTTCACAAATATTTTCACAAATATTCACAAATTTTCTTCACAATATTTTTCACAAAGCTTTGGATACATGCAATCTTTTCATCAATAATCCAACGTCCAATGATCGTATATAACACACATACATTACCTTTTCTCACAAAAGTGAGAAATAATCCTCTTTTCCAATACTTAACAAAATTCATCCCTAAAAGAATGGACCGTGCTCCGTCAAAAAGGAATCTTTAAAAAGAAATCTTGCCCAATAATTACCCAAATCGAATTTCAAACCCAGAGAAATATCCCTTCAGACTTAACCATCACGCAACATTACCATTACGCAACATTGGTGAAAAAAGGTAGCAATCATTTGCAAAGGGGTCAATTTGCAAAGAAGTTGCATGGAAGGGTCGAATTACACATTTACGTCGTAATTGAAGCCGAAGGAGGGATTTTCGAACAAAGGGCTTTGTCTCGTGGCTGGTATAAATTTCCTTCTTAACGTCGGTACTCGCGAGACACGGGCTAGGCAACGAACATATGGTACTTTTCCGATTGCAGTGCCGCCACGATTTCTTAGTTTACCCCCTCTCGCTAATGGATGCAAAAGGATAATGCCGGGGTAGCGCCGCTTCTGTGGATTATCGCATAACAGAAGCAAGAAAGGGACGGATGACCATTAATGGTACGGTACCCTCGATAGGCTGCTTTTGTTTTATCGATACAATTGCACGGCCGGCCGCGCAAAACAACTACGATCTGTAATGGATACCCTCGAACACATGTGCTGATCATTGATGAGGACGATAAAGTCGATACCGATTCTGGAACGAGCGTGGGCGATGTTTCAAACACGATAAATGCGTTGCTCTGTTCCAATGCTGACGATGCTGGTTACAATGGATTTTTTGGAAGTCCGATGAATTGCTTACTTGCGAGGGATTTCCTCGTGAATGAATCGTTACAGTTGTTTCAGTTTCTATGGGTATTCCTTGGCTCCCAGATATTTCACTTTCATTGAAGAAATTTTATTTTTGAAGTTACGTGTATTTTTTGATAAATTATTAGGGGTCTTACTTGCTTAGAGGATTTTTACTATTACTTAGGGGGTTATTAGTAGGGTGGTAGTGTGTTAACCCTTTGCACACGGCAATCTTTTCGTTACAGAAACAGTAATTCGAGGCCTTCCTGCCATAAAGTCGACGATATTTTCGAAACGGTAACTAAGAAGTGCAAATTAATTGTAAGACGTAGAGTTATTTTACCTAGATATTCCACGCGTTGTTGGACAATTTTAAATTCGAGATATTAATTAATAATGATCTCTAGAATTTGATTAAATGGTGACCGAGAGTCGCCTCTCGAGTGCAAAGGGTTAATTTTAGCCAGTATAGCAGAGGAAAAGGGAAAGAAGAAATGTCAAATTGAAATATACCTAATCTATGTAAATGAATATTTTTATAAATATACAATTTAGTATATTGCAGAAAATTGCTATGTGATAGTCTGTGAGATCATTTAAAATCAGAATAGAAAATATTGTGATTTTTCAAAGTATATAAAATTGTTCTAAAAATTTGCAAATGACATAATAAAATTGTATGGATATTTTTAAAAAGGCTATGGTACTAGATTCGTTCTTTATTTTCGATCATTCTCTGTACTAAATATTATAATTTTCCAAATTCTACTAGATTCTTCTGCGTACCTCTTTCATATATTATCAGATGAAGAAATTTGAAAATTAATAAGTAATCGAAATAATACGAAAGACTTCTTATAAATATTCTTAAATTATAAATTTTTTATTATAATTCGAATATTCTTTTTTTTCATTTGTATAGCTATTCACTATACCAAATATAATATTCCAAATCCCACGAAATTCTTTTACAAACCAAATGTAAAACTCAATAAATCATGTAAAAAGTTTTTAAAAACATTTTTAAGCAATCAATTTTAGCATGTCCATACCAAAATAAGAAATAATATTTTTCACTTGTATATTCATTCACTATACCAAATATAATACTTCAAATCCCACGAAATTCTTCTACAAAGAAGTATAAAACTATATAAATTATATAAAAAATTGTTAAAAATATTTTTAAACAATTATTTTTGGCTTGCCTATACCAAAATAAGAAATAATTTCTTTTCACTTGTATAGCCATTCACTATACCAAATATAATCTTCCAAATCCCACGAAATTCTTTTCCAAACCAAATAAAAAACCCAATAAATTACATAAAAAATTCTTAAGAACATTTTTAAACAATCATTTTTAGTTTAACCAAAATACCAAATACCAAATAATATTTTTTAACTTGTACAATATCAACCTCGAAATTTTTACCCAGTCACTATACCAAATCCCACTAAATTCTTCTTCAAACCAAATACAAAAATCAATACAATTATCAAAGTACCAAAAGATATTCTTAAAAAGTCATTATTTCTCATCAAACCTTCAATTTCTTGGCAATAGTATCTCTTCGTTCAAAAACCAGATCTTAAATCTATAAACAAATTGTTTATATCGACTATATCTGCATTTGTATCATACCTAACCTATATTCTTTCTCTCTCTAACAAACTAACGTATTTTTAAATTTCTTATTTATACACCAACGGGTTCTCCTATCTTATTATTAAATAAATAAAACAAATGACAGTAATCACACCAAACGATTATTTGTCCAGCAATTTTTCGAAATGCATACCTCGCAGACAGCAGAGACAGGAATTGGAAACAATGAACTGACATTTTCGCAACGACCAGCCTCTTTCTTCGTCAAACATCGTAAGTGAGCCACGCGCGAACAGTCGTCGAACAGCTTGTTAATCAACGAAAAATCAGTTGTTCCATCCGATCCGACCCGTGTTCGCGGTTCGCCATTAAAGTGGCCGACCGAATCCCAAGGTACTCGCCGCGCGAGTACTCGCGTGTAGCAGTGCACGGGGGCATAAGCGGCGGCGCATGCCTGGAGCAACGTCGGCGGTTTTTCTGGTTCGCGAGGGGGCCCAGAAAGAAGTTGGCCGCAATTAACGGCTCTGTAAATTTACATACGTCGGCGATCGGCGGGGATAAATGGCCAGAAGTCGTCCTACGCCGCGGAACCAGCCGAAGCCGCGGATAAGTAATCGCGTAAATCTCCGCCGGGCAAAAAAAGCCCGTGTATGTTCGTTTGCAGAAGAAGAAGTGATTTCGTAATTTTCATTACGGAAATTGATTTCGCGATCTATCTTCGTGGTCTCGCTGAAAATTATCGTTAGCCCGTCCCTCGAACGCGAGCGCGTTATACCCGAGGTACCATTCGTTCTTTTCCAATTTTCTTTTATTTCTCCGCTCATTTCGCAGACGTTCCACCAAAATGGCGCCGGTGATCGTGACTGATAGCGTATCGCCAGGTTATTAGGCACGACGTCTGAGGAAACAGGCAGGATTTATTGTCACGGTAATCTGAATTTTATGCCGAATTAAGGCACCACCGTGATACGACGATATTATGTTATCGCGTAACGCCGATTTTTATCGAGTTTACAGAGAGTTTGTTACGAACGAGGAGTTTCATAAGACTCGATAAGAAAGTTGCGCTGTTCCGAACGCTTCTGATTTTTCTATCTTGCCACTGTAACTTGCCGTTATCAAGAAAACAATGATTCATAGCGCGTTGTGAAAGTGTTTACAAATAGTTGAACAGATAATGCACCGAGTATCAGATGTTGATAGTGGCTATTTCAGGTAGTATGCTCGCTGGAAGGGAAATAAAATGGCAGGCGAGGCCCGTTTTTTATGTACCTAATTTTTCTGTTTTATGGATTTGTACGGTATCTTAGATTATCAGGTTACTACGAGAGTTTACAGTGATACGTTTATCGTTGCCAGTGATAGTAATCGTTAATCATAATCAGTTTCGTCTCTGATACAGCGGGGAGATAAGAACGGCTAGATTATCATTCGGCACAGTCACGGTTATATTTGATTTACTATAATTCCATTTTCCTCCAAAATTCTTATTAAACCCTGTTTTAATCTGGTATTCAATTCTTGAGCATATTTGGTACTCTGAAATGGACAAACATCTCGTATTCTTCCTGATTATTAATTAATTATCGAATGATAATTACTAATTAATAATAGTAACTATTAATAATAACTATTATGTAATAATAATAACTATTAATTAATAATAATTATTAATCCTAAAAGGAGTAATTTAATTCATTTCAATAGTTTGGGTACCGAGAAGCATAGTTCATGAGAAACAAGTTTTATCGCAAACAAGGTGGCTAGATTATCATTCGGCACAGTCATGGTTATATTTGATTTACTATAATTCCATTTTCCTCCAAAATTCTTATTAAACCCTGTTTTAATCTGGTATTCAATTCTTGAGCATATTTGGTACTCTGAAATGGACAAACATCTCGTATTCTTCCTGATTGTTGATTAATTATTAATTGATAATTACTAATTAATAATAGTAACTATTAATAATAACTATTAATCCTGAAAGAAGTAATCTAATTCATTTCAACAGTTTGGGTACCTAGAAGCTTAGTTCATGAGAAACAAGTTTCATCATAAACAGGGTTTATCATATTTTAATACCATATTTTCCAGTTCACTCTTGAGACCTTCAGTTAACTTACATTTTATTCCAAAATAAGTATAGGTATTTCACAATTCAACAGAAATCAGTATATCACTCACAAAATTGATCACACATTAATATTTCATTGAGTTCTTCCATCAGCTCGTATTCTGAACCTAGAATTTCACAAAAAGACTAGTCTATCCTGCATAAAATCCAATACACACGAACATTCTGTTGTAAATTAACCCTTTGCACTCGAGGTGCACCCTTCAGTCGCCATTTGATAAAATTTCGAAGCTCAATATTAATTAATATATCAAATTTAAAATAATGTAACAGTGTGCAAGGTATCGAAATTAAATAATTCTACTTGTCAATTATTATACGATTTTTTATTTATTGCTCGAAAAATATCATCAGTTTTATAGCAGAATATTTTTCATCTCGTACCCTCCTTTAGCCAAAAAATCGTCGAGTGTTAACTACGGTCATGCAACAATGGTGACAGGCCTGCTGGAGGTTGCAGGCTAATACAGACCTTTAGATTTCAAGGATCTTCAGCACTATGCAGGCATCAAGGGATCGATTTTTGGGTTTAACCCTTTGCGGTCGGCAGATTTCAGCAGAGCAAATTTAGCGTTTCGCAGTTACTTTTCTGTACAGGATTTAAAGTTGATACATGGATATTAAAACGCACAGAATTTGTGGAAACTGATTTGTGTTTAATACTACTTATTATACGTAAATATACAAAATTTTTAATTTCTCTCATTTCCTGTAGTTTTCTGTATTTTTCGACCTGCGAATGTCCCCTATGCGGGGACATCGACCGCAAATGGTTAAAAGGACCTTCTGTCTCCTGCAGCAGACAGTTTCAAATCCGGAATAGTGTAGCACGCTTTTAAAATATTGTAACTCATAGCACGTGTTTAAACCTCTTCTTTTTCATATTCGCATAAGCGTATATATTTCACCGACATTAACACTAGGTTTACGGACGCTATTTGTATACCTATTTCTAAGGACACCTGTCAAATTGACAGGTAAAGGAAACCACGTGCCTTTTTCTTTAACGATTAGTTTAATTTAAAAACAATTATATATTATATTAACAGTCTTAATATAAGTTAACTAAATCTGTTACCATCGTATAATTGGAGCAACCCTTCCATCAAATTCACGGGTTCCATAAATCTAATGTTAAACTTCATATACCTATTGCACATCTGTACAACCGAATACGGTTACTTCCCTAAACGCTTTAATTTCATCCTAGAAATTGCAACACGTTCTATTATCCAATCTACTCGCAAGCTCTTCAGTCAGCTCATACTCTGAAGCTCATATTCCGCTTTCTCAAATCTCGGAAAATGAAACCAATCTCATAACACTCTTTACACACATGCAAACTCTCGAATGAACGATTCTATTCCCAAAACCAAACGTGGAGAAAGATCACTAAAATGATACTCTAGATGCCTAATTCATCTCTGACACTGGTCCTCAGGCCTGGACCAAATGGCATCCCGTTTTCATTCGAAATTTCGCAATGAGTCTCGAATACCTGTCAACGTGGACGAGTCGATGAAACGGAATCAGATGGAAAAGATGGCTGGATGTATGAGGAGAGGGAGAGAGCGAGGAGAGCGATCAGCGACGAGTAGTCACGTCGATGCCTCCGACGAAGAGTAAGGGACCACCTTGCCGCAGGGGTTGAGAAAGAGAGTCAAGAGGTTCGCTTACGGAATGGTAGAAGTCTACCTACCGCGGTTCAGCTGATTGCGAAAATAAACATTCATTATTGTAATTACTTTCTGCGACGTGGCCGTGCCGAGAGCCACGATCCGCGACGGGGGTTGCGGGGCGAGGAAGGAAACGGGAGAATGAGAATGAGAAGGAGACAGACGAAGGGATGGAGGAAGATGCACCGAGCTCGAACAACCTCTCTCCGCGACGTGCATGTACACACACGTACACGCGCGCACGCGGGTACACGTATATATCTGTAACGAGAGTTTCATTGACGTGGTCGTCGTCGTGCCCGTGGCGGGTTAATTACAAAGTCGAACCGACGATTCCTTCATTAGCGAAAAGGAATCGGTGAATCCAATTGGCGAGCCGAGGCGAGACGAATCCTCGTTTGCATCCGCTCGGCCTCTCTCCTCGCCCGGCCGATGCGTCTTCGCGGACGGGGAAAAAAGGTCGATTCGTGCGGCCAGTGTGATTGATCTGCTTTCGGTCGCGACGCGACCGTCCGCTTCCCCGCAAGAAATCCGACCGTTCGCGGGCTTTAATTACCAGCGGGGAATTTATTTGTGGAACTTGTTAATGGAACGACGATCAATGGGCTACGCTCCGCTTCCAGCTTTATCTACCGTCTCTGACGAGTGATTTTGGTCCCCCTCACGGGACCTCTTTAGGATTTCATGGTGGTTGTTGAACAAAGATTTTGGTAAAATTGGAGAAACTGTGGATTATTATTAATAGAATTATCGAATTTATTTCTAGAACTTGTTAATGGCACGGAGATTAATGAGCTATGCCCAGGATCAAACTAGATCTACCGTCACTGACGAGTAATTTGGTCTTCTCATGAGAGCTTTTCAGGATTTTATGTTACTTTCCGAAGGGAGATTTTGGTAAAATTGAGCAAGGCTTAGATTCTTAATAATAGATTTAGGGAATTTATTTGTGGAACTTGTTAATGGAACGACGATCAATGGGCTACGCTCCGCTTCCAGCTTTATCTACCGTCTCTGACGAGTGATTTTGGTCCCCCTCGCGGGACCTCTTTAGGATTTCATGGTGGTTGTTGAACAAAGATTTTGGTAAAATTGGAGAAACTGTGGATTATTATTAATAGAATTATCGAATTTATTTATGGAACTTGTTAATGAAACAACGATCATTGAGCTAGGTTCAGGATCGAGTCGCTTGACGAGTGATTTTGGTCTCCTCGCAAGAGATTTTTGGGATTTCATGACGATTGTTGAAGAAAGATTTTCGTAAATTTGGGCAAACTTTGAATTATTATTAATAGAATTAGCAAATTTATTTCTAGAACTTGTTAATGGCACAGAGATTAATGAGCTATGCCCAGAATCAAGTTCGATCTACCGTCGTTGACAAGTGATTTTCGTCTCTGCGTGAGACCGCTTTAGGATTTCATGGTGGTTGTTGAACAAAGATTTTGGTAAAATTGGAGAAGCTGTGGATTATTAATAATAGAATTATCGAATTTATTTCTAGAACTTGTTAATGGCACGGAGATTAATGAACTATGCTCAGGATCGAACTAGATCTACCGTCATTGACGAGTAATTTGGTCTCCTCATGAGAGCTTTTCAGGATTTTGTGTTACTTTCCGAAGGGAGATTTTGGTAAAGTTGAGCAAGGCTTAGATTTTTAATAATAGATTTATGGAATTTATTTGTGGAACTTGTTAATGGAACGGAGATCAATTGTCTACACTCAGGATCAAGCTGGATCTACCATCGTTGACGAGGAACTTTGTTCTCCTCGCGAGTGCTTTTTGGGATTTTATGGTGGTTGTTGAAGAAAAATTTTGGTAAAATTGACCACCTTGTGGATTATTAATCACAGAATTATCAAATTTATTTGTGGAACTTGTCAATTAAACGGAGACCAATGGGCTTTACTTGGTATCGAACTGGAGCTACCATCTCTGACAAGTAATTTTGTTCTCCTTGCGTGAGCTTTTCAGAATTTCGCGGTGTTTGTTAAAGAAGGTATACCATTAAACAGAGACATTGGTACAATTGGGCAACCTGTGGATTATTAATAATAGAATTATGAAATTTATTTGTGGAATTTGTTAATAGAACAACCATCATTAAGCTAGGTTCAGAATCGAGCTAGGTCTACCGTCTCTGATGAGTGATTTTCGTCTCCTCGTAAGAGCTTTTCAGCATTTTTCGGTGGTTATTGAAGAGAGATTTTGATAAAATTAGGTAAGCTTTGAATTATTAATAATAGAATTATTGAATTTATTTGTGGAACTTGTTAATGGAACGGAGATCAATTGCCTACACTCATGATCAGGCTAGATCTACCGTCGCTGATGAAGAACTTTTCTCTTCTCGCGAGAGCTTTTCTCGATTTGTTGGTGGTTGTTGTGTATATCAAAGATAGCCAATTTCATTATATACATGATCAGCTAGTTTTCTTAAAAATGTGTCACGATCTACCTACTAAAATCCCAACATTTGACACATTCGAACATGTGTCTTGTGTACTAATACGTGACAATGGAGATAGAAATACTAAACCAACCTGATATTTTATTAATAATATTTATTAATTGAAGTACATAATAAATTAAATTAAATTTTATTTTCATAGAAGGCGAATTGTCAACGTCAATTATGATACTAATGAGTCCTGACCATTTGTTTCTACTTACAATAAGTTGCGTTTGCGTCGTGAAATCGTCCAGTGTTGTCTATGATCTGCCAAAAATCGCTTTGCGATTGGCTTGTTGAGCATTCATGATGTATTTTGGTAAAATTGAGGAAACTTTGGATCATGAACTCCTTCGTCTACAATATCGTATGGAAATTATTGTAATAGAATCGATTGAGTATCACTAACATGAATATCACTAGTGAGAGACACGTTTTGTAGATAGACCCGAACGTAAACAAAACGGGTCAGGCTCATGGTTAATTTTCGCAGATGTTTTCCTGTCCCAGTTGCGTGTTATTCTTCGTCGTGTTCGGACGAAATTCGGCGTGTGACCGTTAAGTTTCGTTCATGTTTTTCTGTCGAGACAAGTTGAGACTTGTCAGTTACGTGTTATTCTTCGTCGCGTTCGGACGCTATAGCCCGACGTGTGACTGTGTGACTTTCCTGTTTGATCATGCCACGCGCCATTGGAACTTAAATTGTAAGGTAAGGGATTAATAATTGAATTATTATTTTTTATTTGTTTAAATATGTCTCACGTGATTAACAATAAACCTGCCACGGTCAAATGATCGGTGACTGAAAAAGAATTAAAATCTGAAAAGATGGATTAACGGGAGGTTTTGAAAAAATTATTATTTATTAATTATATATATGTCAAATAGTGCAAAATACTTGTAAATATTCTATTAACAGCAATAAACACTCGCTCCTTGTATCAGATCGAAATGAAAGAGAAAGAGAAGCCAAACTCCCCATATGCTAGGGATCCCTAGCTTCTGCCTAGTGCTTTCCGTCGTATCTCCGTTTCCCGAGTTTTCTCTTGATGATTGAGCATTGTATTCTACCACGTGTCACTAAAATACTTGTAAATATTCTATTGACAGCAATTGTCACAATAAATTCTCGTTTCTTGTATCAGATCGAAATGAAAAAGAAAGGAAAGTCAAACTCCTCATAGTCTAGGGACCCCTAGCTTCTGCCTAGTGCTTTCCGTCGTATGTACGTTTCTGGTGTCTTCCATCGATAATTAACCATTGAATTCTATCATGTGTCACTGAAATACTAGCAAATATTCTATTGATAGCAATTGTCGAAATGAATTCTAACTTCTTGTATCACAACGAAGTGAAAGAGGAAAAGCCAAACTCCCCATATTCTAGGGATCCCTAGCTTCTGCCTAGTGCTTTCCGTTATATCTACGTTTCTCGAGTTTTCTCTCGATGATTGACTATTGTATTCTATCATGTGTCACTAAACACTTGCAAATATTCTACTGACAGTAATTATAGCAATAAATTTTCTCTTCTTGCAAGAAAACGAAATAAACGAATGCCATCGCAGAAAGGGTCGAGTTTAACGAGTTTATTATTAAAGTTTGTACTTATGCAAATTGATTACGGGATCCTTGGGCTTTTTGCAGGCTGTTCTGTTTTATTGGAGTATCAGTATCTGGTAGAGATGCAACGGGGAGCAGTACAAATTGAATATGTATTCACGTGATTCATGGTCTGGAACGTTGCGATAACGTATCACAGCTTGTCAGTTACAGTAGGTCATTAATAACTTATTGCATTGGACGAAATAAGCGAGAGATCATGTTTCTGGCCAGTTTTGAAAAATGAAAACGATATATCGGAAACGACGGAGCAGCATGGATGGAAAAATATATACCCAGCGACTGTTTAATTTATGAATTATTCAGCTCTGGTTATCTCGTCGTCGAGAAAATCGGTATTAAAAATTTCTATGGCTTCCATATAGCTTCGAGAAGTCATCTTATCTCTCATTGCTGTATCACCTTTGCTACTTTATATATTCGTTAGCAAATAATTTCGCGCAGCTTAGACGGGAAACGTCCTTTTCCTTTTTCGTCATTCGTAACATTTCCCTATCGACTTTTATCGTCACTCTGGCGGATAATTAGCATGCCGATTACGTGCAACGACTCATCAGCGATGGTCTTTTATTAACCGTGATATTATTCGTGACACCGTTGACTGTTAAATAATTTATTTAATAAAGGAGTCGCGATTGGATGGAGAATTTATCGAATTTTCACCGACCGATTCGCTTCATTTGCATTCCGTAATGAACCAACCTGCACACTGATGTGTATTTAATTTCCATATCTAAGTACAACTTCGACACGTATTTGCATAAGGAGTTACTTCGTTTCTCGTTCTATCGCAGTTCGCGTTAAGGTTCGTGATACGGATTCGGCTTATGATACTACGCCGGTTCTTCGTTATTTTTATGGTGTACTGTACCTATATTTCTCTTTATCTTAACACGTTCGAATTGCGAAGATTCTACGGATTAATTGGAAACTGGAAGTCTTGGAGTCGTTTCAGGAAAATAGTGGTTTGTCGTATAAAGTATTTAGACAGTCTATGTTAATTTGGAGAATTAATACTTGATCCTTTATGGTTTAAATTTTCTGAATCGTCGCTTTGTTGAATTCTAAGTTCAGTTTAGTTTAGAGACATGCTTTTGGAAGTGTTAGAAATATTCATATTGATTTTCAAGTTTGTCACAATTAATCAATAACTATGTTTCCTGAGACTAATTGGTTAGATCCAATGTACAAATATAAATTTATTTTTAAATTAAAAGAGTGATACTGATGGACATTTTCAGAGGAATGAAGATGTCTCTGAGATGTGATTCTTTCAGTGGTTTAGTGTGACATTTTCCATTGCTTGCTGGTACTTCGCATTCGCAAATTGAAGATGTCTCTATTGGCTAGTTAGGGATTGAACATAATGTTAAGATCAGGTAAAAATTAATGCGTTTTAATAAATATTTCTTTCATTTTTGTTAGTAGTTAGTGTTTTAATCTTTGACAGTAGTTTGAAGAGGGATTTCTAGACATCCTCAGGTTTACGGATGAAATTATTCGGAGTTATTCACAGCTGGTCCATTTTCGGGTTTTCCAAGTTATAAATTGTATTCCTCGAATGTGTCACCTTTGCAATATATTATCTCTTAATATCTTAACTATTAGGATCATTTCCAAAACTGATTCATTCCTCAGTGACTCCATAAATAACTTCATAATCCGATTCTTTGAGGAACCGTATCTACCTATTCGCCTTTGGTCACAGAGAATTATTTTATGAAACCGTCATGTACTATAGCTTCTTATCTGTTATTTCTCGTAATCTCTCATTCACTAGTCGCTCTTTCCTCACAGTTAATTAAGATATTTCGCACGAATATCACAAATTCACTCTACATTTCAACATCCTAACTATTAGAACCAATTCCAAATTTAGTCTATCCTTTGCTTCATCCTAATTCAAAAGTACCTCATCATCCCTAGATGCAAAACTGTTTTACTCTTATTTCTCGCAATTCCCAATTCACTAATCGCTATTTTCTCATATTACAATACTTTATTTCTTAATAATATCACAAACTCCATTACATCACAACACCTTAATTATTAGGATCAATTTCACAGTTTACTGATTCCACAAATTGCAAGTTAAACCACTCCTTTGCTTCATCCTAATTTAAAAGTACCTCATCATCCTTACATATCACAAAACACTTCAAATACCCATATACAAAATTGTTTCACTTCTATTTCTCATAATTCTCCATTCACTTTGTCACTCTTCTCTTATAACGCGATATTTCTCTAAAATATCACAAACTCCCTTTACGTCACAACAACCTAATTATCAGGACTAACCCCAAACTTAGTCTAACCTTCACAAATTACCACTTAATCCACTCCTTTGCTTCATCCTAATTTAAAAGTACCTCATCATCCTTACATATCACAAAACACTTCAAATACCCATATACAAAATTGTTTCACTTCTATTTCTCATAATTCTCCATTCACTTTGTCACTCTTCTCTTATAACGCGATATTTCTCTAAAATATCACAAACTCCCTTTACGTCACAACAACCTAATTATCAGGACTAACCCCAAACTTAGTCTAACCTTCACAAATTACCACTTAATCCACTCCTTTGCTTCATCCTAATTTAAAAGTACCTCATCATCCCTACATATCACAAAGTATTTCAAATACTCATATACAAAATTGCTTCACTTCTGCTTCTCACAATCTCCTATTCACCTTATCACTTTTCTCCTACTATGCGATATTTCTCAAACATATCACAAACTCAATACACTAACTATCAGGACCAATTCCAAACTTGCTCCATCCTTCACTTTAAATATTTACATACAAAACTGTTTCACCTATATTCCTCGCAATTTCCTATTCACCTTGCCACTCTCTCTTCCAACTTGATATCTCTCAGAAGCATCGCAAACTCTCCCCAAATCTCACCATCCTAACCACTACGATCATTCCGATACATCATTCTACACAGACTCCATTCTCCCACGAGACAACCCTTACCTCCTCCTCATCCAAGAACACCTCATCATCCCATTGCATCGCATCACATCGTCTGTAACACCGAGACACAAAACCGTCTTACCCATATTCCTCTACCATTCACCCTCGTCACAGCTCCGAATCCAGCCGCTCTCACAGCCATCCTGCGGGCCTTCTCCAACCCTGCAGCATCCACGGACGCTCCTGCAGCTTGGTCGGCCAAGTGCGTCGACCTTCAGGCGACATTCTTCCCCGCGAGTATAATCAAGATCGACGGTCTGTGCAATTAAAAAGAGAGCCATCGACGGCTCGGTGAACCGTACTCTTAAATCGTCCGCTAGCCGGTGCGACACGAGGAGCCAGGACTGCGCTGGCACTCGGTCGGTTCCCGCGAGGGGGAAAGGAAAAAGAGCGGCCCCGTCCGGATCGCACGGATAAACCGTCTGGCGTGCACAGTGCCGTGAATTAATTATCACCCGTGGGCCCCGTGTTCGTACTTTTAATCGGTCTGCCGGGGCCCCGACCTCTCGGCCCACCTCGTGCCTCGTTTCCACCTATAAAATGTTCCCAGTGCGGCAGTATTTCACGCCTGCCCACGCGCGCCCTTTACGCCACGGGGATACGCGCCGGACAGGCCTTCTCCGAGGGATCTCCTTCGAAAGCAGAGGACTTCCTCTCTCCACTCGGACGCTGTCTCCATGGCCGGTTCCCTCGTTACAGGTGCACGAGAGGCTCACCTTTGCGCCGAATGTTCGCGATATTGTACGGTTATGCGAGACCCTAACGCGCCAGCTTGTCCGCGGCTCGTGTCGCGTTTATGCGACCTGGCCATCGCTACGTTGTACGCTCGCTTGAACGAGGCTGCTCTCGGATAATCGACGATGTTCCCCGAGGAGATGGTTGTTCACTGTTGGTAAGGATGAGCACTTGCTTTTTAAGACGACTGGGTTAAGCTTTTTTACCTCTCTTTGGAGGGTTGGGGAAATACTCTTATAGGATTAGGTTTAATGATTTGTCAAATCTCATTTTCATTCCCTAAAGAACAAAATTATCGATTTTCTGTCAAAATTGGGAAAAATTACACACGTATCTGTAATGGTTCCAAACCTAATTCTTCTGCAACCTTGAAAGCAATTTCTTAAATAATATACATTAATTTACATCTCAGTTCCAAGTCTCATTTGTATTCCCAGAGAATAGAATAATAGATTTTCTTTAAATAATTAGGAAAAATTAGACATGCATCTGTAATGGTTCCAAACCTAATTCTTCTGCAACCTTGAAACCAATTTCTGAAATAGTATAAATTAATTTACATCTCACTTTGAAATCTCATTTGCGTTCTCAAGGAATAGAATAATAGGGTTTCTGTCAAAATTGAGAAAAATTACACACGTATCTGTAATGGTTCCGAACCTAATTCTTCGAAAATTAAGGGGTTATAATGCAAAGAAACAGTAGCCAGTGGAAACGGTGGGAAAACTATATAGATGTTTATTAAATGGACGAATGGTTGGAACTGGCCTGTCTGTTTAGGGCCACGCAGGTAAAAGACGTTTCCAGGGAATGGGAAATAAATGACAAAACGTATGAGAAAGGATCGCTCCCATATCGCTAGGATGTAGACTTTATTTTAGTATTTTATTCTTTACTACAACATTAATGATATTTATCAAAACACTAAACAAAGATATGATTTGGTTTTGCATGTATTACAAAACGTGACGACTTTTTCAGTCAAATTTCTGGCTGTTTTGTGTCCGAATAGCATTGAATTTTTGTCCTAACATCGGAAAGGACAGCAATATAGTCGCCAGGCTCTACGTGTTAATAATAATGTAGTATGGCAACTTTTCCACTTACGAAAGTGGACGATGCGTCAGGCCCTTAGCACGACTATATTTGGACATGTTAAGGAGGACATTGGAAAACGCGTGCAGGGTGTGTATGGTGGGAAGAAGAATTTAAAAAAACAAGGACGTTCTGAGTTAGGGAAATTAGAAGAGAGTTGTCAAAAGAGAGTTGTTAATAGCAGGGCTGTCGAGGAGAAGAGTGTTGTCGATTAGAGAGTTGCTAAGTCAGTTGAGAGTTGTCGAAGTTAGGTGCCGGAGTTGTTGTTGTTGTTAATAATTGTGAGTTGCTAACAATTGTGAGTTGCTATCAATTGTGAGTTGCTATCAATTGTGAGTTGCTATCAATTGTGAGTTACTAACAATTGTGAGTTGCTAACAATTGTGAGTTGCTAACAATTGTGAATAGCTAATAATTGTGAGTTGTTAACAATTGTGAATAGCTAATAATTGTGAGTTGCTGACAATTGTGCATAGCTAATAATTGTGAGTGGCTAACAATTGTGAATTGCTAACAATTGTGAATAGCTTATAATTGTGAGTTGCTGACAATTGTGCATAGCTAATAATTGTGAGTGGCTAACAATTGTGAATAGCTTATAATTGTGAGTTGTTAACAATTGTGAATAGCTCTTAATTGTGAGTTGCTAACAATTGTGAATAGCTAATAATTGTGAGTGGCTAACAATTATGAATTGCTAACAATTGTGAATTGCTAACAATTGTGAATTGCTAATAATTGTGTGTTGCTAATAATTGTGAGTTGCTAACAATTGTGAGTTGCTATCAATTGTGAGTTACTAACAATTGTGAGTTGCTAACAATTGTGAATAGCTAATAATTGTGAGTTGTTAACAATTGTGAATAGCTAATAATTGTGAGTTGCTGACAATTATGCATAGCTAATAATTGTGAGTGGCTAGCAATTGTGAATTGCTAACAATTGTGTGTTGCTAATAATTGTGAGTTGCTAACAATTGTAAGTTGCTAATAATTGTGAACTGCTAACAATTGTGAGTTCCTAACAATTATGAATTTCAATAGGAGAATTGCTGCAGAAATGTAGGTTCAGCATTGTGATAAGTTGTAATAATTCGTATCTTTATCGTTACTCATATACTCTATCACTGTTAATCTATTATTATATATATATACCAACCACCACATATCTATCTCTACAATAACTTAGATTATCGCGTTTGCCTGCAACACGGAAATATCTGCACTATCCTAGCGCGAATCTGAAAGGAAACAAAGGGTCAAAGGACTGCTGATTCATTGGTTCTGAAACCGGTGAAATTCGTGCGATATTGCAGAAGCTTGTTTCATAATGGAGTCTCATCGAATACCTCTGTAAATCACGCGGCACCACTACCGAGTCTCCCCCAGCACTTTTCAATTTAGGTACACCATGTTTAATAGCGAATAGTGATGAAATAAGGATAGCAACATCTGGCCGTCGTAGCGCTGATTAATTCGTTTTCGTGCTTCCTGTGTTCTCCGAGCAGCCTGCAGGACGCATTATAATACACGCGTGGAATGTTATCAGCGGTATGCAAGTTCACGCACGAATATTTATTCGTACGACACGGGACCATTAATTTCCGAGCGTTATTTTCCGTTCTGTTCGGCTTGCACGCGGATTTCAAGCTGATCATATTATAGAAAATCGCGTCGATATTTCATGTCACCACTTGGGCCAGGCTGGAAACATCGCTGATAAATGAAAGTCATTTGTCATTTGAGATCGATCCCTTAATTGATGAGCCCGTTCCTGGACACGAGGCCTGGCTACTCGTAAATATACGATGACGGTTAATTAGATACCGTGAATACGCGCTGATTGCCGTTCACCAATTAGTCGTCTCGTTTCCCGACGTGTCCGACCAACGGATGGACGAAATTTCGCCCGGGATGGCGGGGTCGGCTCGGGCGCGGTTTTAGGTATGGATAATTGGGGAACAACGGTTTATTTGTAACGGTACGGTGGAAGTTGGCGCTTTTACCGGAGGAATCAAGTCGTTCTGGCGAAACGGATTTCGTTTTAATAGCCGGTTACCGCCGCCACGGGATAAACGGGAACAACATTACCCCTGATAGCTTGGACATGACTTAGAAAATCGAGCGCGATTACGCTGATCTACTTGAAACCGAATGCGGTAACAAATTGATAGGGAACTCCTTTTATGGCTAATGCTGCTACGAGGTAAAAGCTCCCTCTCTCTCTGCTGCGTTTTTCCGCGGTAAATCGCTATGATCGGGAATCATGTTCCTTTTCGTGGATGTATGCTCTTGCGGAGAGATCCAGGTGTATATGTATAATATTTATATATGAATGTGTTTTGAAAGAAATTGTTTGGTGTGTAAATGATCTTAAAATATATGTTAAGAAAGGAAAATGGAAAATAACTTTTAGGAAAATTGCTTTTTTAAGCGATGATAAGGTGTTGATGAAATTCTGATTGAAATGTAGTTGATTAGTATGAGAATTATAAAATATTTATGTTCTATATTCTATAAATACAAATAAATAAACAACAAATATATATATACGATTATGAATTTCTTTATCAATATTCTACAATTTACTATATGTTCTATATTATACTTATAGTAAATTGTGTATTATTGATCGAGAAATTTATAATCGTATATGTATATATTTGTTGTTTGTTTATTTGTATTTCAAAAAATTACTCGATCAGAGTTGAAGGTAGAATAATATATGAAGAAAAATTATTGAATAGATTAATTAATTAATATACAGATTACTCGCTGCTGGGGATGCAGGTTAAAGTGTCTAGTTTATTTAAAAAATTTTTCATCTCGGTGAAGAAAGATGTAGATTTTTCTTTAGATTATTGAGGCTTTATGAGGATTAGGTTGGGAAGTGGGTTTCGCTTATTGTACTTCAAATTATTCTTTTGTTCGATGAAAATAGAAATATTGTATCGTGTTTCGTTTATTTTTTCTTTTTCTTGATATATTACATTTAAATTTAAATCGGCAATCTCGGCTCAACCAGAGAATTCCTGAATTCTCTCGACGGCTTTTACATCAGCTATCTTGAATCGATTGGATTCTCGAATATTCACAATTTTTTGAAGACTTTAAACTGGCAATTTTAATTTGATCGTATTGCAAATTTCCGAATTCTCTCGAAGATCCTTTAAATTGGCAATCTCGTATCGATCAAATTCATAATTCCCAAATTCTCTTGAGAGCTCTTTTTATCAGTAATTGTCGAATCGATCGAACTCCTAAATTTCCTAATTCATACGAAGTTCTTCTAAATTGTCAATCTCGAATTGATTGAATTCCCGAACTCCCTCGAAAGTTTCTCAAATCCTTGATCTCGAATCGGTCTAAGTCGCCAATTCCCGAATCCTTTCATGGGCCCTTTAAATCGGCAATCTCAAATCAATCAAATTCCCAAATATCCCTAATTCTTTGACAACCCCTTTAAATCGGCAATTTAGAATCTCTCAAATTCCCCCACTCCCTCGAAAATTTTATAAATCCTGGATCTCGAATCGGTCAAACTCGCCAATTCCCGAATCCTTTCAAAGGTCCTTTAAATCGGCAATCTCAAATCAATCAAATTCCCAAATATCCCTAATTCTTTGACAACCCCTTTAAATCGGCAATTTAGAATCTCTCAAATTCCCCCACTCCCTCAAAATTTTATAAATCTTCGATCTCGAATCGGTAAAACTCGCAAATTACCGAATCCTTTCAAAGGCCCTTTAAATCGCCAATCTCAAATCAATCAAATTCCCAAATATCCCTAATTCTTTGACAACCCCTTTAAATCGGCAATTTTGAATCGCTCAAATTCCCTCACTCCCTTGAAAATTTTATAAATTCTTGATCTCGAATCGGTCAAACTCGCCAATTCCCAAATCCTTTCAAAGGCCCTTTAAATCGGCAATCTCAAATAAATGTAATTCCCAAATATCCCTAATTCTTTGACGACCCCTTTAAATCGGCAATTTCGAATCGCTCAAATTCCCGCACTCCCTCAAAATTTTATAAATCCTCGATCTCGAATCAATCAAACTTTCAAATTCCCGAATCCTCTTAAAGACCCTTTAAATCGGCAATCTCGAATCGATCGAATTCCCGTTTTGCACGGTACCGCCGCCCACGATCTGCCTGCCATGCCGATCGGCATTC